>NW_015162024.1:91515-167798 GCF_001447785.1 Gekko japonicus | reverse complement strand
AGCAGATGGCCAGGCCAGGGTAGAGAGACATGCAGGCGCCTTCCCAAACATGGGAAGAGCTATGACCAGTACATTAGCACATCAAAAGCATTCCCTGACATGACACACAGACACTTGAAGAGGCTGGAGTGGGAGTAACTGAACTGCAGACAGGATGCCCAACTCCTAGCCAATCAAAATATACCTTGCCTGACAACGCATGGTAACCAGAGATTGGACACGCCTTCCCACTCTCTCACTATTGGGTAAATGGCCATACCTGGTGGTGACGGAAGGGGGTATAACTGCAATAATCCATATGGGAAAAAGGAGTTCCTCTCTGGAAACAAAGAGTTCTCCTGGACGGGCTGCTTGCTTGTCAACTGCGCTGTTAACATGGAATGAGCCTACTAGGCAGCCAAGCTGGGCTTAGTTGCCCACAGCACCATGGGGTTCCTTTTCAGGATTCCTTGGTGAGACCTTGGACTATTTGCACACTGAATCATTTGAGACCTCTAAAAGCCTGGTAACTATGGAATACCTCTATTGTGTAGTTAGAGCTGAACAAGCTATAGATATCATTTGTTTTCTTATCTTTTGCTAGTCTCATGTTATATGCATGCTATTGCACTGAATAAAGATAATATATAATCAATATTATATGGACTTGTTTCCTCTGTTGCAACCTGATTTCTAAGACTGAATCTTGTGTCTAAGCCATTCACCTAAGGAGGCTACCACTGTGTTACTTAATGGTTTGCAGCCCTAGTACAGAGCTGGTGAAATTGGTAAGTCCGATAAATCAGGCAGGAGTTGGGATCTCTGCTCCTGACCTTGCTGGGGACTTTTTGTGAGAGATCCTGTTGGCAGTGACTACTGGTAAAACCGGTAGAGTGTACAGACATTCTCCTGGGGTTTGTTTAATTGTTGCTGAATGCTTGGTTTAACTCCCATCCCTGGACTGAGGTGAGAGAGAAACCGTGACAACAGCCTGTTTGATGCCTTTATTGGCAGAAATTTTGGAGTAGTTGAGCACTTATTGGATGACTTAAGATGGAATGTATGTGGTGATCCATGACATTTTTATTAAGGAAGGGTACAGCCCACCGGAAATTTCTGCATAGAAATGAATGGGTACACTATGGTGCTTATACCTGTTTCTCAAGCATTGCAAAAGGAACATGCAGGAAAGTTCCTGATGGATAGTACCCGAAATCACATTATGTCTAAGAACACAACGTTTGCTATCAGCTTTTACAAATGTTGTAATATTGCAATATGGATTTGTCTATGGATTGAATTCCACTAATGATGAAGAAGAGATTGGATTTATACCCCGCCCTTCACTCCCCAAAGGTGTCTCAGAGCGACTTACAAACTCCTTTCTCTTCCCCTCCCCACAACAGACATTCTGTGAGGTAGGTGGGGCTGAGAGAGCTCTTCACAGAAACTGCTCTTTTTCAAGAACAGCTCTTATCAGAACTATGGCTTGCCTAAGGTCATCCAGCCAGGTGCAAGTGGAGGAATGGGGAATCAAACCTGGTTCTCCCAGATTAGAGTCCGTGCACTTAACCACTACACCAAACTGGCTCTCTGATGCAGCCTTCCTTATCTTCCTGGAACCTTTTACTGGTATAACGAGCCTCTCTCCAAGGGAAAACTTCTTGTACTGGAGAAAGTAATAACTGATTGTGAAACAGAAGCTTTGGACCCAATCCTGAGTAATCAATTGATTAAGAAAAATTTATTATTCATAGTTTTGTGAAGGCATTTTTCAGCGTATACTCAAGACGTAGGAGCACCTAGCCTAATTTTTCCTCATGTTTATGCAGATCGCTTTTCATTAATGCAGACATGAGTGGTGTAAGATTATATAGCCACAAGATGGAAACACTCAAGCACTGTGCCCCACTTATTCTAAAGAAGAAAAGAAAGGGAAAAGTTAGATCAACATTAACAGCTAGTAGGGAATATAGAATAAGAAACCAATCCCAAGGCTAAAATTGTCCCTGCTGTCACAAATATACACACTGAATGGAGGTCATGCTATTCTTTCTAGAATTCTGGAGGAGGTTTATATTTTTATTATAACAGTTACAGTGCTGTCACTTCTCTTCAGCAGAAATGCTGAAATTGCTGAGGACATGGACATTTCCCTGTCATGGCTTGAAGGCTGAGTTATTTTTGTACTTCATCCGCTGTAGATTGAGGGTTGGGGGGGGGTTGCTGTTTGTTTTTTTGTTTTTTAACAACAACCGCAATCTTGAAACTCCAGTGTTAGTTTAATAATGTTTGCCTGACTTTTGCTCATTTGTATCTGTAACTGAAACAATTGTGTGTTGCACTATAAAATACTCGCCTCTGTTCTGTGTAGTAGAATCTATCATTGCACATTCCTGGTCTACTAATGCCTGGCATCCTGTGCCAAGGCTAGCATAACAGAAAATTACTCATCATCTCCATAGTAACTCTCTGCTTGGATATATGTTCAAGGCAATTGGGACATGAGCCTTGTAATTCCTTCCATTCATTACCAGCTTTGTTTGATCCATCTAGGGAATCTTTTCTCAGTTGACTGTATTTCAGACAGAGGTCATGGAGCAAGCCACAGCATAGCTATTCCTGAGACCGTGTTCGGTAAGATTAGTAACTACTGCATAAGTGAGTTCAAACATTTCTGGTTTTTCTCTTCACATCATTTCCCCAGGAAAACAAGGGTAAGACCTGGTATTGGACTCCAATGGTTTATTTAGCGAACGGACTGTTAAGAACATAAGAAGACCCCTGCTGGATCAGACCAGTGATCTATCTGGTCCAGCATCCTGTCTCACACAATGGCCAACCAGTTCCTCTGGAGGACCAACAACAGGGCAAAGAGGCCAAAACCTTCCCCTGATGTTGCCTCCTGGCTCTGGGACGTGCTTCTGAACGTGGAGGTTCCCCCCAGTCACCATGGGTAGTAGCCACTGATAGACCTATCCTCTGTTAATATATCTAATCCTCTTTTATTTTTTATTTATTTATTTATTTATTTTAATTAAATATAAAAAACAGTTAAAAATATGAAAGCAAGTCCTGGTGTTTATGCAGGGCAAACAAGGAGGTGTCGATTTTATGTGCTGCTGAGGCTTCCAAGAGGGGCATCCATTTTTCTTGAAGATTGTCAGGAACGGGTTGATTTTCGGATCGTAGGATGCTAGTGGAAACTTTGTCCTGTAAAAAGAAGTCCCACAGTTTCAGGAACCAGTCACTCAATAGCAGCGTCTTCTTGGATTTCCAATGAAATGCAATAACATTCCTAGCGGCCGCAAGACACAATTCTATCAACTCTTTCATAAGCCCATTGGGGGGCAGGATGGCTCCAATGATTCAAAAGGAACAAGGAGGGTTGTAGTTGGAGGGCGCAACCTGTAATTAAAAGTATTTGGGCATTGACTTCTCTCCAGAAGGCCTGGACCTTGGGACACTCCCACCAGCAATGAATATAGGTGCCACGGCCCCCACAATTTTTCCACTAATCCTCTTTTAAAGCTGTTTATTCCTGTGGCAATTACTACATCCTCTGGCAGCAAATTCCACATTTTAATCACTCTCTGTGTAAAGATTCTCCTTCAGGAGAATCAATTAGGCTGTCAGCGTCCAAAGCTTTGGGGACAATATACTAACCTTAGTTCCCATACAGGCCTAATTACTTTGAAGTATCTATCTGCTATAGACTAGTTACTTGAAAGTTATATAGAAGTCAGGGTTACTAAAACAAAGTACACCAGGTTACCAGGCTCTGCTGACAAAAAAATGTGTTGGTTTCAAATACCTTTGGTATTTGAAGGAGAGGTCATGGAGATAGTATAGATCAATTCCCTCCACGATATAGTGTTTTATGGGAACATTTATTTTAGAATAATAAATAAATATGGAAAAGAGTTTTATTTTGTACTTGACTATAGTCAGGTGTACATTCCTGAGCCAGTTTGGTGTAGTGGTTAAGCGCATGGACTCTAATCTGGGAGAACCGGGTTTGATTCCCCCCTCCTCCACTTGCACCTGGCTGGATGACCTTAGGCAAGCCATAGTTCTGACAAGAGCTGTTCTTGAAAAAAGAGCAGTTTCTGTCAAGAGCTCTCTCAGCCCCGCCTACCTGACAGGGTGTCTGTTGTGGGGAGGGGAAGGGAAAGGAGTTTGTAAGCTGCTCTGAGACACCTTTGGGGTTTGAAGGGCGGAGTATGAATCCAATCTCCTCCTCCTTCTCCTCCACTTCTTGAGAAGCTGTGTGCAGAATCCTCTGCATGAGTGATGGTGGTGGTGAAACGATTCTGTACAAAAGTTATGAAGATTAGCTAGCTATAAAGATCAAGTCATTAGAGCTTCACATGGGAGCAAAAGTACTAAGGGTTTAGCATCGGCACTGCCTCCACAGCTCCTAATTGAATGGCAAGAGCTTGTGCTTTGACATAAAACTATTATTGAGGTCATAACTACCTCAATAATACCATAACTACCAGTGTAAAGTAGACCATAGCCCTGGATTATGAAATAGCAACTCAACTACCAGTCATCAACTCTCCTTGCTCACTTTGTTGTAGCAAACTGTCGTTACCTGTACATAACTGTTCCAAATGTACTGTCTTGTTACATGATTAAGAGTTCTGTTCTTTTTTGTGTAAACCATCTGTGCTTCTCCTTTATATGGACTTTGCTTACAAAACTGTCATGGAGCATTATTGATGGATCCGTGGAATTTTAACTTTACAGTAGCTGTTCTCCCCTGTCACACAATGTACTTGGCATCAGGTTGGGATCCCAGAAAACTTACCCAAATATAGTTGGGGCTCCCCCCCTCCAGATTTTTCTAGAATTCTCCCACCTAGTGGGAGGAGTCATAGCTTAGTATGTGCTTTAAATGCAAAAGGTTGCAGATACTCTGGCTTAGATATTCGAGTGCTTGGAAGAATCTTCTCACCTGAGACCCTGGACAGCTGTTGCCAGTCAGACTAGACAATATTCAGCTAGATGGACCAATGAGCTTACTTGATATATGGCAGTATCATATATTCATATGTAAAATCTTCCTTGAGGTGGGTTGTTTTATGATAATCCCATCTTATAAAATGTATACCCTAAAATCCCTAATGAAAAGACCCTGAAAACCAGTCTCAAAAAATGATACTAAAAATGTTCATAAATTTCTTCCGGTCAGCACAAGTATAAGTATATGATGAATATTATTTTTATATTATGGCAGCACTCACACTGTTTTGTTCATCTTTGGTCTTCTGTGCAGTTCCACATTGGGACTCTGCTTGCTCAAGCCAGCCACTGGAAGTCTCCACCAGTTTGGGGGGAGCACCTCCCCAGAGCACATTTGTGGCCATTTTCCCACCCAACAGCCAGTTCCAGAGGGGGTGCTCCCCTTTCCCTCAGTTGTTCTTCACTGCCACTGCAGAAGGTTGTTCTTCGAGCAACTCCACAGGATTCCTAGTACTTTGAGCTGAGCTCTTTTTTAAAAAATCAAAGGAGAGATCATGTTTCATTGGGGGCATTAGCTAAAGGGGTTCCCACACCTACCTGCCCCCTTCTGCCCGTATTTCAATATCTTCTCTCTTTAAGGGATTCAGATTTAACGTTGACTTCTGTAAAGGTTCACCTTGCAGCCATATCTGCTTCTCACTCTGTAGTTGATGGCAGAACTGTGGTTTCCCATCAGAATTCTAAAAAGGTTCTTGAACAGGTTATTTAATTTATTTCCCCCTAGAGCACACATTATGCCTCAATGGTCTCTATCTGTGGTTCTTGCAGAGCTCATATTCCTGTCTTTCAAACCACTTGCTTTGCATGACCTTAAACCTCCTTTCCATCAAAGTTGTTTTCCTAATTGCAATCACATCTGCTGGGGGGTGGGAGAACTAGTAGCCTTACAGGCTGTCCCACCCTATATCAAATTCCACAAGAAAAAGGTAGTACTTTGCCCTAACTTACAGTTTGTTTCGAAAGTAGTATAATCTTTTCACTTAGCACAGGACATTGTCCTGCCTGTCTTTTTTCCTTTCCCCACAGCAGAGACGGAAAGAACTTTCCATTCATTGGATGTTAAAAGGGCTTTATTGTACTACATAAACAGAACACAGGCTTTCCAGAAAACTGTTTATTTGTTATCCGGGCCCCTCTAAGGGGACAGCAGCCATTTCTCAAACCATATCTAAATAGATAGTCTCTGCTATCAACAGGCCAAACTCATTAGCATATTAGGCCACACCCCATGCCTTCCCTTGGCTTGTCCAGGTGCCCCGCAGCTGCGGGGCGCCCAGTCAAGGCAAGGAAGTTCAAACTGCCTGTACTGACGACCATTCAGAGGTACTTCCGTAGATAAGCTTTATATTGCATGATTCAAAGTTCTGCATATTTTAAATTCAGACACAAATGTAACTTTTTTGATTACGATAGCAAAACCGGTAACACGCCATCAGCAACTGCGAAGAAGTGCTACATCTCCTGAAGCAGGTGTGTCATGACTATCACAGCCCAGACAAGCTGTCAATAGATCATCACTCTTCCACAGCGGAGTCTGAAGCACAGGTGTCAACGAGAATTGTATGGGGCGAAATAGCAACGTTTTGATGAAATGCTCTTTAAAAAAAAAAAAAAATTCTGGTCGTAGTGGCTCAGGAGAACTCAGGGGTAGGAGAGCGCACCCTCTGGAGCACATGGGTGTTAGGTGGGAAAATGACCACTAATGTGCTCCAGAGGGGAGGTGCTCCCCAAGACCCTTTTTTTCCCTTGGGAAATGCTGGTAGAGACCTCTGGTGGCTGGCCTGCGCAATTGCAGTTTCAGCATGTCCCTGCACAGAAGGCAGTTTGATGAACAACAGCTACAATAAGCACAACACTGGGTTGTTGTTTTTTACATAAATAGACATGTTCCTGGAGGCAGGGACAGGTCTTTGAAGCATGAGAAGTCCCCTAGGGAAATGCTGGTAGAGACCTCTGGTGGCCAGCCTGCGCAATTGCAGTTTCAGCGTGTCCCTGCACAGAAGGCAGCTTGATGAACAACAGTTACAATAAGCACAACACTGGGTTGTTTTTTTTACATAAATAGACATATTCCTGGATGCAGGGACAGGTCTTTGAAGCATGAGAAGGTGTGGAAATACTACGTACAGTTGCAATCTATGAGAAACAGCACTTTCAATCATCTCACTCATAACTTTTCAAAGATTTCTTTGTACTCACCTATGGATTTAAGTATACACCTGTAAAGTGTGAACAAAATAAGTAGATGTCTGAAAACACAGTAGTTTACAGAGCTGTGATTGTCAGCAGATCCCTGTTGAGTGTATACTCAAGATAAACTCAGGTGTGTTTTTCTGTAATGTAAACTACAAACGCCCCTTTTGATAATTAAGATTTTTCTGTTTCTTTCTTGTATGAGAGAAATTCCCTCTCTGTTTCAAAGCCAAAGAGCCAGCGCTGTCTTCTTCAAAATCCTTCAGTGTCACTATGAAATACTACCAGTGAGTTTGTTAAATGGATCAATCTTGTACTTCAACGCTATTCACTTTGACAAAGTTGTACACGAAACGAGATGATATGAATGATCCGTTGGTGTTGATGGCGTTTGAATTGCATCCAGTAAACCGAATATTGGGAAAAGAAATTTCTAGTCTTTGGAGACCTTTTTTTGGCATAATACATCACGGTTGTTTGCTTCTTCTCAACTTCCATCCCGTGATCTCTCTATGGTGGGAGCAGGGGATCCCCCAATTTTGCGGGCTCCTGCCCACCACCGGACAATGTGGGAAGTCCCGCCCTCGTCATGACCTGGCGCAACATCCCTAATGTGATGACGTCCCACAGCGATGCTCTGGCGGAGCCTGACTTGGCAGGGTATAAATCAGAAAAATAAATAAATAAATTTGGGGCAAAAGCGTATTGTTTTGCCCAAAATACCAGCGTGACACCGTGCAACGTCCCCAGCATGATGGTCACTTTTGTGTGACAACATCACTTTGGGGATTTTCTGCATGGCAACATCGCCCTGCCCCCCCTCCCAGAGAGCTCCTTCCCACCCCCCACCAGTGAGGAGGGAAGACCTGGCGACCCCATTCTGTGCTCCACAAAGGCATTGTGAAGTTTGTGGAATGGAAAGTGCTGTCAGGTCACAGCCAGCTATGTCTACCCTGTAGGGGTTTCAAGGCAAGAGACGTGCAGAGGTGGTTTGCAATGGCTTGCCTTTGTGTAGCAACCCTGATATTCCTTGGTGGTTTCCCGTCCAAATACTAACCAGGGCCTGCTTAGCTTCCAAGATCTGATGAGATCAGGCTTGCCTGGGCCATCCAGGTCAGGGCAAAGTTTATATAATCAGCAATTGAAAGAATACTCCTCAGCATCTGATGATGTTGCAGTCTTCCCTAGCATTCTTAGAGATACAGAAGGTATTAATAGTTCTGGAGTATTCGAATGGCCCCAACCTCTCTTCTTCCAGTGTACCAATGATAATTATCATTCAGAGTTTCATCTGAATCCATCACGGGGAAATGAAAGCATCTGTATCTCATTACAGATACCCCTTAATGCTCCCAAATAGGTGAGGGTAGGAATGCTTTAAGAAGCTAGTATCAGCCATTCTTTCAGCCTTTTCAGACACTGGCTTTTAACTCTCTCTCTGACATGATAAGTCTTTTCCTACTGCTACTTTGTCCTTCAAAAAAAAATCAAATAATCTTTAAACGTTGAAGGTAAAGGAATTCTGTAAAGATCTAGTGATTTTAGATATCTGTTTTCGCTTGTTTGAGAGTATGCCAGAAACAAATCTAAATTTTACGTAGGAGCCTAATTCCTTCAAAAATGGAACTCCTAGCCAAATTTGTTTAATGTTAATACTTAAAATAGTGTGGCAAAACTCTTCATTTCTGCAAGATGTGCAAGGTTCTAACTTGACTAAAAGATACTTTCAATTATCTGGGGTAGGTAACTTCTCTATGAAAAAGGGGCACTGACAATAAAAAAGGGGGAGGGGGAGAGAATGCGTCTTCCTGGAAATGTGTATTAAATAAGGCACTAAAGAGTTGAAATGACAGTAGTAATTTGTTCAGTTAAAAATTCATTTATTTTGACATTCTGCTTGTTCTAGTGCTTTTCTTAATAGTGTGGGTGAGACCAGATTGAAGCCTATGAGAACATCTGTGTTAAATAAATACAGGTAAATGCTAGATTGTCAGATTACCAGTGGGCGTTCACAGGCAGTAGTAGATGAATGTTCTAGGTGGAGATCTCACCAGCATTGCACCAACGTATTGTTTCAGTAACAATGCTGATATTATCTAAAGTTGACACAATTAACACTTGATGTTTGGTTCATTACAGGATGACAAAACCTTGGCTTCACTGAAGATAATGGTAGACTGACATGTACATAAAGTGCAAACAAGATTTGTCTCAAGCTGTTTTTGTTTTTTTAAAGGAGTTCAGGCTTCCACGGTTTTCTGTATGGCTATACTAAGGGCAGAACAAGAGTTTGTCTAGCAAAGACCTGGCTGCGACAGAATGAGGTGATAGTGAGCTGAAAATCATGCAAGGGATTACATTTTCCAAAGTTTCCCTATATTAATAATCCCCCCTAAGTGGAAAACTAGTACAGCTTTTATTTTTCTTTTATTTTTTGCTATCAAGTCACACTGACTGGCGACCTCATAGGGTTTTTCAAGGCAAGAGAAGTGGTTTGCCATTGCCTTCCTCTGTGTCACTCCCCTGGTATTCTTTGGAGGTCTCCCATCCAAATACTAGCGAGGGCTGACCTGGCTTGGCTTCCGAGATCTGGTGAGATCAAGCTAGCCTGGGCTATCAAGACCAGGGCTAGTACAATTTGGAAAGGTTATAAACAATGTTCCCTCTAAGCTGTGGAGTCTTGTGAGCAAAAATTCTACTTTGTGGGCTCCTGGCATTAAAGTTGTGAGCAAGCGATTTGGCTACTGTATAAATTAATTTGCTCTGGAGCCCTCCTCCCTGAGCTAAGGCAAAAATGTGTGAGCCAGAGGCTAAAAAACTGTGAGCTAGCTCACACTAACTCAGCTTAGAGGGAACACTGGTTATAAAGCTTTTCCTGTTATGCTGATTTTATTTGTGCATGTCTTACCTGCCATCAGGTTATTTCCATCTTATGGTGACCCTATGAATTAATAACTTCCAAAATGTCCTATGATCATTAACAGCCTTTCTCAGGTCTTGGAAACTGAAGGCCTTGGCTTCCATTATTGAGTGAGTTGATCTCACGTAGGGTCTTCCTCTCTTCCTACTACCTTCAACTTTTCCTAGCATCATTGTCTTTTCCAGAGTCGTCTTCTCATGTGACCAAAATATGACATTGTCAGTTTAGCCATGTCAGCTGCTAAGGAAAATTCAGGCTTGATTTTATCTAGAACCGGCTTACTTGTCTTTTTAGCAGTCTGTGGTATCTGTAAAACTCTCCTCCAACACTGTATTTCAAATGAATCAATTTTCATTTTATCAGCTTTCTTCATTGCCCAACTTTCACATGGATACATAGTAATGGTGAATACCACAGGATGAATTATCTTTTTCTTAGTCTTCAATGATACTTCCTTCCACTTTAGCATCTTTTCTAATTCCTCCATGGCTGCCCTTCCAAGTCTCAATCTCCTTCTGATTTATATGTAGTTTTTTATATGGAGACATATTAAGACTTGCACCTTCCTGCTGCAGTCTGGAGCAATGTTTCCTCTAAGCTGTGGAGTCCTGTGAGCAAAAATTCTCCTTTGTGAGCTGCTGGCATTAAAGTTGTGAGTGAGTGATTTGGCTACTGCATCAATCAGTTTGCTCTGGAGCCCTCCTCCCTGAGCTAAGACAGAAATGTGTGAGCTGGAGGCTAAAATTCTGTGAGTTAGCTCACAGTAACTCAGCTTAGAGGGGACACTGGTCTGGAGTGGGGTGGCCCATTGTATCACCTTAGAATTAAAATCACATTTTGCTGCTTGGGTAGATCAGACTTAGTGGTGTTACAGTTTGGGTAACTGCTGCTGTAATTACAACCCAAGTAATTATTCTTTCTTCGGGGATGACATCTTAAGCAGTTTCTCGCATTAACCCACTTTTTTAATATAAGAAGGATTTATTATGTGGTCTACTTGTGACAAAAACTGGTAGGCTGCAAATCTGGGAGCAGCTAGGCATACTCATATCCTGTTCATGCTTTGACACTTGTACAATATACTGTTGTACATAGTAAAAAACATACTTATTTGTATAGCAATACTTTAGTTTTTCAGATCTCTTACATGCTAGGTGTATAGGGTTGCCAGGTCCCTCCTGGCAGCCAATGGTGGGTGGGGCAGAAACTCACCAGAAGCAGGAGGGAGGCCCAGCCAACATTGCAGCGATGAGTCGAAAGTGACATCATCACGCAGTGATGTCAGGCAATGCTATGGTATTTGGGCAAAAACTCTGTGAAATATGGCTATTTTTATCAGCTTGTTTCTCAACACCCACTCAGCTACTGGCAGCAGTTACCAAGCTGCTCTTTGAATCAAACTGTGTATCCCATTCTTGTCTCTATATAACAGATAAGTTAATTATGGAGGTGATGCTGGGGCAGAGTTTGAACAGCTTGCTTCTTCCACATATCATTCTTCTGGCAGGCCTGTTCCACCCTGCCCTCCAAGTTTGTTCCAACACCTGGAGAGGCTTTTCTTGGGTAACCTGCTGCCACCACCTGAAATTGCCCACTGGGAGGCTCAGGACTCTCAGCTTCCCTTCCAAGTTCTTTAAATTAAAGGGTGCAGCTTGTGTATCATACAGAGACTCTCCTGATCTCAGATGGCCACATGAACACAAAGCAACAGAACCAGAGTTGCTTCTGCCTTCCAGCTGCGAACCTGAGCTTTCAGGGGAAATGTAGTCTGTTTAGGACTGCTATTTGCTTCTAATTTGACTGGACCACTTTTCATCAGTACCTTCAGACATCTGGTTTGAGCTTAAGTCTACTATCCCTCATTAGCCCATTTCTAATTCCATGCGCTCATTCAAGGATTTTTCCACCTCACTGGAATCTGAGAAAAAATATAAGTAGATTGTCATGAACACATCCTTAACGAGCTTAAATTCTCATTCATCCTCTCCCAGCAATGCAGATGTTAAATGTGTAAACATTCAACAGCATGAAGCAGACAATGGAATCTTGTGGCCTCCCACAGGACAATTCTCATGGGGTGGAGCAGTAGTCTCCTTACCTCCTATAAATCTGCCCAATAGATAAGAACAGAACTACTGCACTGCAGTGACTCCCACTCCACACCCTGCCGGGTGGTCCAGAGAATACTTTTTTTAACAAGGCAGTTCTTTGGCTTAGATATCATACACTATTTTATTAAGATGGTAAATTGCTTCTTTTGAAAGTGTTATCTTCCAAGCTTTCCTTTGTGGCTGTTGCTTCTTGTTGTAAAATTAGGAATATTCCTGAATTACAACTGGAGGATATAACTAATCAAAATAGGTTGTGATGTGTCAGCGAACACCACAATACAAGTAAATAGAGAGCAGGAAGAACCAGAATGTTTGTATATAAGCCAGAAGACTCTTTTCCCATTATCACGTTATTAGATTATGAAAGGAAATTATATTTCGAAACCTGCAGATCTCAGTTTAGCTAGCTGCTTAATGAAAGAACTCTTTGCTTAAAGAAGAAGAATATAAATAAAGGCCTTCTCTTGTGTGTCTTAATTTCTTGATGTTAATATCTGTAGATATGCTTGACATTTTTGGCTGCAAAATCACATTTGGCCCACATACTTCTTTTGACAGCCTTGTTTTG
Organism: Gekko japonicus; assembly: GCF_001447785.1. Lineage (NCBI taxonomy): Eukaryota > Metazoa > Chordata > Lepidosauria > Squamata > Gekkonidae > Gekko > Gekko japonicus. Next base: position 154,999 of record NW_015162024.1, on the reverse strand, counting down.
AGATTCAGCCTCAAATTTTCCTCTAAAATGAAATTCAAAGTGAATAGGGAGGGTGGTGTCATGCTTCTTCAAGTAGGATATCCAATTAATTTTGAAAGAAGCAAGAAGAATTCTGAAGAGTAGTGATGCTTCTCAGGTGGCTCAACCCATCTATGAGCTGTTGCTGGTTCTTGCTTCAAGAAGAATTTGTTGACCTCTTGCTAATGTGCAATACCTGTGGAATTCCAGTGGAAACCAAAACAGATAATATTAGGAACATTTCTGTGGAGAATTTCATATATCTGCTTCTGTTGCCTGGTCAGATAAATGCTTGCTATGGTGCAATATGTTTCTGCTGCTCGTTTTGGTCACCCAAGTGTTCGTGTGTATAGGGTCCATTGGAAGGCCACACAGATGCTGTAGTATAGTATGCTGTTCTTTTGCTCCCTGCTTTTCTCACTTGATTCTGAACGATGGATGCTAAGTGTTGTTGTCAGGGGGAGCATGATTTCCTTACTGGCAATGGCTTAATGTAACACTCAGCTGAACAGTGACTCCTGTGGGATACCTACAGTGGGTCTAGCAAAATACCCTCCAGTTTTTGGTGTCAGGACATTAGAAAATATCAAATACTTGGCTTTGTCCTTAAACCAAATGAGATACTGCTCTCCCTAGTGCTTTTATGAACAGTTATCAATTGGTTTGCCTTTTTTGTTAATCACTACTGCCATCTTGTTGGACTTATTGGTCTCATGTCTTTTCCTTTTGCTGACTGATAGATTTTGCAAGTGCTTAACCTTCCCCACTAATTGCAACATAGTACTTCAGGCATGGTACAAGGCAATCCAGTGACAGTGGGGTAATTAGCCCACTTTTCTTATTGCCATCTTCAATATATCTAATTCTTAACATGGCCGTATCTGTGGACACTTAAACATGGAGACTGGAACTATGAACAGACAGGACAGATCTTTCTACAAACCTGAAAAAACTAGGTTTGCAGAAAAATTTGAATTAAAAAAATGCATTGGAGGGTTTTAAAAAAACCAAATAATGGAAGCAGCATCTGTAGCTTTAAGAAGCAAATGCCATTGTGGAGAGGTAGCACAACAGTATTGCCATCCTTGCCACAGCTGCCTTGGTTTCTGTAAGTAAAAGGTAAGGGGCAGGGCAGGACCCTTTCAAGAGTTGTTATGGCCATGCAAGATATAGGTCATAATATAGAGATAGAGGAATGGTCCAAAATATGGAGAAAATTAAAATATATGAGAGCTATATCCTATACGGAGAACATTTATAAATTTTTTCATAGATGGTATTGGTCACCAGACAAAATTGCTTGATGTCACCCTAACTTTTCTAACAAATGCTGGAAATGTAAAACAAACGTAGGGACTTTTTACCATATGCGGTGGAGGTGCAAAAAAATCCAAATGTACTGACGAATGATACAGAAAATAATTTTAGAAATTTTGAGTATAAATGTATTACTAACACCTGAAACTTATGTGTTAAATATAATCCCTGAAGGTTATCCAAACCAGGATGTATATATGTTGATGTATATTATAACAGCTGCTAGAATATTGTTGGCAAAATATTGGAAAACAGAAAAAACACCTTCCAGGGAGGAAATAACATATACATTTATGGAACTTGCGGAAATGGACAGATTAAGTATGCTATTACAGGGTAAAGATGATAAGGTATATAACAAAAGATGTTCAAGAGTCTATAAATTGATAAACAATAAGGAGGATAAGCAGACTCAAATGTATGTATGAGAAATGATGTTGGATAATATGACTAGACTGTAAAAAAAAGAGAGAGTTGTTATGGCCCTCTGAGGAGGACTTGTTGGGGCCTGGCCTGTCAGCAACCACTGGTTGACTTGATACCATGTGATGTGTTTGATTGACACAAGATGGCTGCTTGCTACTGTTCAACAGTAGGCACTCCATGAAAGTCAGTGGTTAGAGTTTCAGGCTAGGATCTGGGTGACCCAGGTTCAAATCACCACTCTGCCATGGAAGCTCACTGGGTGACCTCGGGCTAATTACATATTCTCAGCCCAACCTACCCCATAGGGCTGTTGTGAGGAAAAATTGGAGGAGAGGCAAATTGTGGGAGCTGCTTTGGGTCTCCATTATGAAAACAGTGGGGTATAAATGAATAATAAATATAGCTGAAGATGGGGGAACTGATAAAAGGAAATTGGTGGATGGGTGGGAATAAAGAAAAGGAAGCAGGGAAAGTCAAAATATGGTTGCTGCCAGGAGGAGAGAAAGAGAAAATAGTATGTGGAGAAAGTCAGGTGACCCCACACACACACACACAAATCATTGTAGGTTCCCCACCTCACAACTATGCCTGGCCTGGTGGCTGGCACAACAGAAATGAGCCATTGTTTTCCCAGGTAGAAGCTGCCACGGGGAAGGAAGAAGAGAAAGCTGAAGACAGGGAAGCAGATAAAGATTGATTGGCTGGTGGGTGGGAAGGAAAGAAGGAAGCAGGGAAAACGGAGAGGCTATGGGGCTTTCAGGGAAGGAAAAGAGGAAATAGTGGGGCAGGCAGAAATTAGATGACCCTGCAAGTCCTTGTGGCTTCCCTGCTTCTAGAGTATATAAAGAAGAACAATTGAGAAGCATTGTTTCTTGTCATTATGAGAGTTGCTATTGTAAATCATGTGATCTTTGCATCCCTTTCTTTCTGCAGTTACAGGAATGAAAACCTGCTGCATGAGAGATGGAGCAGCAAAAAAGCATTATGCAGTGGGGAAGTTGTAGCAGTCTGTATACCACACACAAAACTTCCCACAGCAGGCCCAATAAAAACTGAATCTCCTCTTGTCAGTCCATCACTGGGACTGGGATGACGCTATTTCCTTTATATTGTTCAAAGCCCATTCTTTTATTCATCACATATAGGGCAAATTTGCATTTTACATGGTGTGTTTGCTGCATAGGCACATTACTGTTTCTCCTGTAAATATGCCATGGTCACATTCCCGGGATCCCTAATTGGCTATGGCTCCCTAGCCCATGTCTTCTGCCTGTTTGGAAACATATCTTCACACTTTATGCTGTTTACTACACAGAACATAATCACAAAGATTGCATTACAAGATTTACCACAGCAGCTCTTCTACTGACAAAAAAGTAACACTGGTCACTCCTTACTCACATGGTGGCTTTTCACATAACTTGGACTGGTTGGTTCAATGATTTGAAGTGCTAGACTGTAGTAAACCTATGTATTCCCATTTCTTGCAAGAGTCATGATTATCTAAGTATAACAAAGCATCACTACATTCTTGAAATTTTGTTTAGAATTTGGTAGATGAGATATCAACATTAATACAAGTTCCTTTTGTTCAGAATACAAATACTCTGTGTTTCTTTATCTGAGTATTAATTAAACAAGGTTTTGTACTTACGTGTTTGATATTTACCCTCATACTTGTGAACCGTATCTCCCAGATTACTCTCACATGCCAGTTAACATTCCTCAGACAGCCTTCTCTTAGGATTGTCCGTATGGCAAGAGTTTGGCCACTGGCTTCTCTGTGGTAGGTCCAGTTCACTGGAATAGCCTACCGTAATGAGAGCAGATGACACCTTCGCTGGATATGTGAAGGCATGCCAGATGATTCTAATTCAGAAGGCATTCATAGGTAAACTGTTTTTGGCAGATTTGGCTGCAGTTTTTGTGTTTTAATCTTGTTAATGGATTCTTAACTTTTGTGTCCTTGCAACTCACTGTTGCATTATTAGCTGCCTTGACTCTAAGGAAATAAGGCGAAATATAAGTATTATAAATATACAAAATAAATTTAATTGCCTTAGGAGAGTTTTCAGAGTTGTACAAGAAGAATTGTGCATTCAGATACATTTTGTGCCAATGTGTGCGCAAAGTAGTTTCAAAGAAAAATCATTTTATGTTTGTGTGTGTTTTGGTTAACAGGGTCTTATAGTAATTTATCATATCAGAGTTAAATCTAAAATGCCAGGAAATGTTTATATATTCAGGTTACATGTTGTTATTGTTGTAGGAACCCCAAGTTATGTCTAAAACAGTTACGTGTGTAGAGAGAAAGAGATCGATGATTGGATGGATGGATGGATGGATGGATGGATGGATGGATGGATGGATAGATAGATAGACAGAATATAAGGCGTACACCACCTGCCAGCTACATACCTAGAGTGTTCAGTACTGGAGTCCCAAATCTCACAAAAGCCCTTTGAAAAATATACATACCTACTATTTGTTTCCACTTACAAAATAAGCACAGGTGAAATCTATTTTTTAGGCTTTGTAGTGGCGGGGGGGGTGGGAGCATATGGCTTGCAGTTAATTCACCCCTAACTGTTTTGTTGGCCATTCCAGGAATGGCTGTTATCAAGTTGCTGGAGGAAGGAGCCCTAAGGGTGAGCTGAGCACAGGCAACACATCCGCTCATTTCCAAAGACAAGACAGCATAGAGCTTTGATTGGGGGCCAGTGTAAAGAAGCCTCCCCATTTGCTTGCCCTCAGTCCACCCCCCTCCCAGTCCACTGTCTCTGTGGAATAAATGTGAATAGGGTGTTTGTGTAACAGGCAATTAAGATAGCCAGGATTCAACTGGGGCTGCTTTTTCCTGTCAGGGATGCAGAAGGATGTTCCTAGACTGCAGTGTCTTTAAGAGAGTGGAGGCCCAGGAAACAGAGTAGAGCCAGTTGCCAGACAGATTCTGGGGCTTGGCAGTCGTGTGAGTTAGTTGAAGGCAAGGGAAGTGGAAATGTTATCCCACTGGTTTCTGAATACGGTACAGCAGTTTTTAATGTCAGACTTCTTTCTGGTTCCAGGAGGTAACTATTTTAGCAAAACCTAACTATTACTGGCCATTAACAAGTTTAATGAAAGGTCTCTGCATTTTTCCTGATAAGATTTGCATTTTATATGATTACAATTAATTCTGTAGTTCCTGCTTTTCGTGGCCTCTTGACCCTGCTGTTCACTTTTTTATCCTGCCCCACTACTGATTATAGTGACTGCATAGTGAAGATCCACTCATTGCATCTGAAGAAGTGGGTTTATGCAGGTATAGTCACTTCAAAGCACTAACCTTCAGAATGCATGAGAGTGTGTGGCTTGCCAAGTTAAAATTGTAAATGACTTCAAACTCCAAAAAAAGATGATTCATTTTATAATTGAGAGAGAAAATAAGTTTAGTGTTTGAAATGTAAGCTCCTTTATGTTAGCTTTTGTTTTTATTTGCTGAAGGTACCTAGTTGTTGTAACATGTATTTGCTGAGATTTAAAGATTACGCATCTTTATAATCTGTCTGAGAATACTTGTCTGTAAAGTTGCCTGCCAAAGAACACCTGGAGCACTTGTGCTTTTATAATACTTATACTTCTGGTTTAAAAGGCCCATCATCACTGCCCAGGCCTGTTAGTACGAGTCATAAATTGGCAGGAGTGACTGAACTTGTTCTGCTTGCTTTGCTCTTGTCATACACTGGCTGCATGTTTGTCTCTCAATTCAGAAACTGGAGCTCACTGGGCTTTCCCAGAAATTGAGGAGGTTGATCTGTTACACTGGGGCTCAAGCCGCCCCCACTGATATTAAAGCTCTAGCCTTGACAGCTGTACATATGTGAGGGAAGTAGCTGTTGTTATTCAGTGGTGTGGGCAAAGCATTTAGCACATGTTTTTAGGAGCATTCCTTTATGAAGTACCTTCATTTGCAGAAGCAGCAAAAGAAGCCCACTGAATTTTGTATACTGTCTGAACCATTACATGTAGGGATAGGCATGAACCGGGAAAACATGGTTGAGATGGTGGTTCGTGGTGTGCATAGTTCACAAACCATGGACCATCATAGACTTTTTGGCGTTAGACGAACCGATTTGGTTAGTGAAGTTTGTGATGTGGTAGAACCACCTGCCTGCCCCCGACATGCCAGAGACACCAAACTCACAGGGGATCTCCGGGTGATTCTCCTCTATCTGCCCTCCATGTTTGGTGAGGATTGGATTTATGGGGTCCAAGTTACAGCCCCCCCCCCAAAGAAGACACTCCATCTCCCATTGTTTCCAATGGACTAAGGTCAAACCAGAGAATCTCGCAGTAGAAACTGAAGGTGGGGTGCATTTTTGCAAGCCCAGCAGAATCGGTGCAATGTGCCCAGTAGAACAAGTGCCACTGTGGCAGTGCAAACCCAACAGGACTAAGGTCAAGCCAGGGAAGTGTTTTTGGGAGAAATGTCAGGCACAGGTTAAAAAGTGTATAGAATGGACCCCCTGCAAGCTACACACACCAAACGCACAGGGAACCTCATCCTACTGCCCATCCTCTGCAATCTCTCCAAGTTTGGAGGAGATTCAATTTCTGGGCCCCAGTTAAGAACCCCCCCCAAAAAAGGTCTCCCCATTGCTCTGTCTGGAAAAGACAGCTGTAGTTACAGGAGTCTATGGAACGGCTTGTGATACCAAATTCACAGAGAAACTTCAGCTGGGCAGACACCCCCGCCCCCCGACACTGGAAGCAAGGGAAGCATCCCTCCTGTGCTTGCAGCCCCCTGAACTCTCCAAAGGCAGGTTCTGAAGGACAGAAAGGTATACATGACAAGATACTTCTAACAGGGGCTCCCCAAAGTAACCCCACAACAGCTTGGTGGGCACCTCAGCCCCACCAGACCTGTGGAAATCAGAATTTTCCACTTAAAGTGGTTAGTGATGCCAGACATGACAGAAAGCCAAACATCTGACAGGGGCTTCCCAAAGTAACCCTACAACATCTTGGCGGGCACCCCAGCCCCACCAGACCAGTGGAAATCAGAGTTTTACACTTAAAGTGATAGGTGATGTCAGTCATAACAGAACAGCAGACATTCAGAAGGCTCCACAGAGTAACCCTACAACAGCTTGGTGGGCACCCCAGCACCACCAGAGCAGTGGAAATCAGAGTTTTCCATTTATAGTGATCATATGGTAGGTGTTGTGTTATGAAATAGATGTTGTGTCATAAGAAAGGTGTTGGGTGAAGGAGCCCACACCCCTCCGGTTGAGGCGGTCATCCTCCCACCTAAGTGCCAAGGGCACAACTCACAAGCCAAATGCTGGATCACCCAGAGAGGAGGAGGAGGAATGAGGGGACATGCAGGGGGACAACCCTATGAGTTCCAGAGAGGGGTAGCCCAGCAGGGGGAGGTTGACCTTGAAAAAGGCCAACTCATTCCCCCTGGCAGGAGCTATGGAGGCTGAGAATGTTTTCCAGGTAGGAGAACACTCACTCACTCTGGACACTGGTGGGGGGCAGGAGAGGAGACTCATGGCCATACAAGAGAGGTTGGGCCAGATAACAGCCTTGCATGACCAGTACTCCAGGGAATCAGCGGAGGCAGGCTCAGGGGACTCGGCGAGGTACTCCCTCACCAGCACCTCTGCAGAATCCTCTGCCATTGCATGCCTGGCATCCCTGCTGCTCTTGACAGACCAGTTCACCACTGACAACCAGTAGTGAGGCTTATCTCTGGTTGGGTTCTTTGAGGCAGAGGTGTTAGGCTGAAGCTCCTCCTCCTGTCTTCCGGAAAGCAATGCTGCCTTTTATCCAAGGTCTCATGTATACGCCAGCTTGTACTCCCCTGCCTTGCAGAGAGGTTATAACCTGGTGGTGATGCTCACCTGCAACCTCTCTGCCAAGGCCCTGGCCCATGGGAGAACAGCTGTCCCCTTGGGGCACAGCTCCAGTGTGGAGGCCAGCACCCAATCCAGCCCTCAAGTCAGGGGGATGACTTGCCCCAGGCTGGCTGTATGAGTGCAGAACACATTGGTGGTGTCCTGGAAGGGCTTGAGAACACGCACCATTTGGGAGAGGGTCAGCTAATCATTGGGGCTGATGTGGAGCTCCTCTTCCCTGTGCAGGGTAGTCATGGAGGAGATGACATCCTGCACTGCACTCTTCTGCTCCACCGAACATGCAGTCATGGCATTGGTGGCATTCCAGCAGTTGGGTAGGTCCAGGATGAGCCGGTGTTCAGGCTCATCCCCCCTCTCCCTGCATCTCATGCAGCAGACAGGCAGACTTGATGCTGCATGAGAAGTGGGCAGCCAGGCATTGGCAGTCTCCAGCAAGACCCACATCTCAAGGGTGAAAGCATCCCAGGTGGCCCTGATAGTGTTCCCAACCCCAGAGCATCCTTCACTATGAGGTGAAGTGTGTGCATCAGGTGCGCAGCCTTCACCACTGCCAGCATGCTGCACCAGTGTCCGTGACTATGTAGCCACAGACTATGTTGCCTCCACCCACCCACTCCCTCCACTACTCTGAATCATAGCAGCGATATTTTGCGCCATGTGGTCTGCATCCAGGCAGGACTGGACTGTGCCCCAACAGTCCAGACAGACAGGTCTTCTGGTTGCAACCCGTAGGCAGTGAGGAAGAGATAGCCATTTTGCTGTCTGCTCCAGAAGTCTGCTGTGAAATGCATCATTTTGCCTTGCGCTCTGGAGAGCTCACTCTTGACCATCGCCACTGCGGAGCAGGGAATGGCAGGCAAGACTTACCAGCTCATGGAAGCCAGATGTTGTAGCAGCCCACCAAAGGCTATATCCTCCGCAAGGGAGAACTGTTGGCCATCTGTCTTCTTGCCAATGAGGCAAGTGACTGCTTTGTGGGCCCTTTGCAGGTGCCTGCGGAGGACAGAGGAGGACAAGTATTGGGGGTTTGCGCCCCTCCAGATGTGGGCATGTCACACCTGGCACTCTGCCACATGGGTCACTGGGGAGGGTGCGGAAATATTTCCAAAATGTGGGCTGTAACGAGGCTGGAGAAGGTGGAAGGACAGCTGCTTTCTGGCACTGGGCTGGGAGGGGCCATGGAGGGATGTACTGGAGGCAGGAGCAGCAACAGGGAGTTGTGTGGAAGGGGAGGATGCTCCCCCCCATCACTGCTGTCAGAGACTTCTCTAATGAGTGTTAGCAACTTCTGGTGTCTCTGGGCAGTGCTAACAACTCTTTTGCCTCTGAAGAGCCCCAGGAACAGATCAGGGGAAGGAGGCTCTGAGACCTCTGATGATGCCCTGCTAGGGGTTGGCTCCAGTGGGCTGGCAGGATGGGTTTGGTGCTTGGGGATGGGGGTCTTTGGTATGAAGGGTGTGGAGAACATCTTCCCCCACAATGATCACCCTTTGCACCCACTTTCACCCTCATGGCACAGAGGAGTTGGTTCACAATCAGGAGGGATGGGAGGGTATAAAATGTAGGTCCTCAGCTGAGGAACCCACTAGCTAAGCCCCTCTACTCAGCATAAGCAGAAAGGTCGGCTCACAGCCCTGAGTGTCATGGCAGGGCCAGGGGGCGTGATGCAAGCAAGCAAAGTCCAGGAGCAGTCCGAGGTCTAGCCGAGCAAATCAGGCAGCACGGTTCAAACAAGTTTAAATCAGAGTCCAAAGCCAGTGTCAGACATACCAGAGTTCCAGGTCCATAAATCACAACGATGCCAGAGGGGTACAAAGACGAAAGCAGGGTCAACGAAGCCGAGGGTCAAAAGCCGAGGCTCAAACCAACAAGAGTTCCACGGAGTCTGGAGCAGAGATACACGGAGTCTGGTCCTGTCAAACGACGTTTGCCAGCACAAGTTCCTTCCAGCAACAGGCTTGAAGATATACAGTGCTGGCTAATTAACTCGTTAGCTGGCAGGGAGCGAGGTCAAGCTTCAGTCAATACTCAGGGCTGAGAGATCGTCTTGCACACATGTGTGCATCCCAGCGTCGTTCTCTCAGCTCCTGTCTCCGTAGATTCCGGAGCCTGGTCACAGGTGGCAGTGAATCCGATGGTGAATCACTGTGATGCAGCAGAGCCTGATCCTTTGCAGGTGTTTCCTGGGAGGCTCTATCCTCCTCGCTACTTAGGGAGCTTTCTGCTACAGGAGCCAGTCTTTGCCTATAAGTCTCTGCTGCAGTACGTTCCTCAGGAGCCTGTGGTGTCAACTCCACATGCTCCTGGCTGGCAGGTGCCTCATCAGGGGCATCAGCAGGGGCAGGCATGACACTGAGTCCATCTAACACCCCCAAACCCCAGCAGGGGAGAGGAAGCACAATCAAAATGTGGGTTCTCAACCAAGGAACTCACTGGCTAAGCCTTTCTGCTTGGTGTGAGCAGAGAGACGAAGTGGCTTAGAACCCTCAGTCCATCTAACACCCCCAAACCCCAGCAAGGGAGAGCAGTTCACTATCAAAATGTAGAGCTCTGAGCCCACCTAACACCAAAACCCCAGCAGAAGAGAGGAGTTCCCAGGCATGAGGGAATGTGCTCTGCTGTTCCACGTTTAACAAGTTCCGTCCTCTCTGTGTAACTGCAAACAACCAAGAGAAGAGAGGCTGCGGAGCTGAATTTGAGGGGGGGTGTATGTGTATATAGCATTCAGATCCCACAGAGCTGAATGGGAACTCTATTATTAGCAGCCAGCAGTGCCTGTTAAGTTTTGGAGGGATTCTATTGGTGTTTCCAGGGCTGGAGAATTCTGTCCCCTTGTTGCCTTGGAATTTTGTAAACAGTTTAATTGGGCAGACACTATCTGGAAATGTAATCATTCATGAACCGCCACGAACAACACCAAAGTCCACAAAATGTTTGAGTTAGTCACCCTTCCACAAACATTGCTTTGTGAAACACAAACTGGCCAAAATTTGTGATAAACTTTACTTTGTGAGTTGGTTTGTGCCCATCCCTGATTACAGGTATACAAGGCTCTCTTGTATCTTTGGTGAATGTACATGCAAAGAGAAGCTAAAATGCCTGAGATCCATATTATTCCATATTAAGGATATGATTTCTGCATAGGAAGGTGTGATTCCATTGTAAATTAATCTGGAAAACATTTGGTTAATGTTAAGAATATATGTTTGTCCCTAATTTAAAACAGACATCATAAAATCACATTTTAAAAACATAAAAATATGATTGACATGGTAAGCTAACTTATTGGGGGAGGGGCATGGCCTCATACAAAAAAAGATGGCAGCCTATTAGAACTGTACCCCTCCATCCTCACATTTGATCATTTATGTCACAAATCAATTTGACGTAATCAGAGAGATCATGAACTTGAATAAATGGGCAACGTCTATAATTTGGGGAGTGTCTTCAAGAAAGAAGCAGCTTATATTTTTAAGACTTTCCTATTTCAAGACCATTCAACAAAAATGTCCGAAATGATATATAAAATAGTGGAAGTGCAGTCTACATCTTTGTGTATAATCTGACATTAATGACCTGTGGGAAACAATCATGGCACCAAATGTAGTTAAATTCACCTACTTGCACATGTCATTGTTATTCATTTACACAGTTGCTGTAATGTGTAGTTAAATTCGAGTTATATTGCAGTTGGACCAAAAAAGCTGTGATTTTGCAGCCAATCTTTTTGTATTATCTTACAATTAGCACACAGTTTTCCTATCCAGAAAGCAAACTTCCAATTTAATTGAAGTTGCTGTGGGGCCAGAGAAAACCATCCCCTTCAAAAAAGATGAAAGTAATTCATTCGTCAGGTTAATTGATTTTGAAGGTTCTTGTAAATTGAAAACTTCAAGTTATGACTAATTGGGGGGGGGACTAGTTTGGTGTTCTGGAGACATAAACCTTAAAAAGAGAAGCCAAGACTCTCCTTTTCCCTTTCAACCCAGAATATACCCCAATGTTTATTAATAATCCTATTCTGAGAATCAAATCTGACAAAAATTGGCAGATGAATCAAACGTCCAACTTCACACAGATTGTTAGAACAAAAACAAAATCCTAATCATTGATTTTTCATGCTGTGCATTTCAGAGCATGTTAAATTCCTTTATTAAAGCAGTTTATTACCTGTGCGTTTATTCTGTGTTTTAGGAACTAACTAGGACATTTACATATGAATGATGTTCTTTATTGCTTCATTTAATTGTATTAAACAGAGGATTGCTGTAAGGTGCTTTATTAGCTTCATAAAGAAAAGTCATTTTGAACTTGTTATTAAGTCTCAACAAATGGACACTACAGCAAGATTTAAATACAATTTTTTTAATTAAGGCAACATCTACAGATTATAAGAGAATTCAACATGCGCTCATAACTCATCACAACAAACTGGTAAAAGTAAAGGAGAAAGTCTCTAAACTTCTTATAATAGTGTTGGTGGTGTGATGTTTAAGGATAAAATGACTTGTTGAGACATGTCAACTGAAAACACACAGAACATACGACAACCCTGATGTAAAGGCTCATTGCATTCACAGATGCTCCTGTGCACATGGGGTATTCCCATGTATGCTGTGGATTCTTTATGCAAGTGTACTGTTCTAATGTACACCTCTGTGAACATGGTAGTTATGCAAACATGGAGCCATGTCCCAAAATTTTGCTAAAGAGATTCATCTGTGCATGTAGGGCTCTTAAGATGTACATTACACTACCTATAAAGTTACGGTTGAAGATGAATGTGTTTTGATTCCTTTGCTTTTGGTCTTCTCCATCAGACCCATGTTAGAAAGCATTACTGGACCATGTGGGGCCAGAGAAAACCATCCCCTTCAAAAAAGATGAAAGTAATTCATTCGTCAGGTTAATTGATTTTGAAGGTTCTTGTAAATTGAAAACTTCAAGTTATGACTAATTGGGGGGGGGACTAGTTTGGTGTTCTGGAGACATAAACCTTAAAAAGAGAAGCCAAGACTCTCCTTTTCCCTTTCAACCCAGAATATACCCCAATGTTTATTAATAATCCTATTCTGAGAATCAAATCTGACAAAAATTGGCAGATGAATCAAACGTCCAACTTCACACAGATTGTTAGAACAAAAACAAAATCCTAATCATTGATTTTTCATGCTGTGCATTTCAGAGCATGTTAAATTCCTTTATTAAAGCAGTTTATTACCTGTGCGTTTATTCTGTGTTTTAGGAACTAACTAGGACATTTACATATGAATGATGTTCTTTATTGCTTCATTTAATTGTATTAAACAGAGGATTGCTGTAAGGTGCTTTATTAGCTTCACAAAGAAAAGTCATTTTGAACTTGTTATTAAGTCTCAACAAATGGACACTACAGCAAGATTTAAATACAATTTTTTTTATTAAGGCAACATCTACAGATTATAAGAGAATTCAACATGCGCTCATAACTCATCACAACAAACTGGTAAAAGTAAAGGAGAAAGTCTCTAAACTTCTTATAATAGTGTTGGTGGTGTGATGTTTAAGGATAAAATGACTTGTTGAGACATGTCAACTGAAAACACACAGAACATACGACAACCCTGATGTAAAGGCTCATTGCATTCACAGATGCTCCTGTGCACATGGGGTATTCCCATGTATGCTGTGGATTCTTTATGCAAGTGTACTGTTCTAATGTACACCTCTGTGAACATGGTAGTTATGCAAACATGGAGCCATGTCCCAAAATTTTGCTAAAGAGATTCATCTGTGCATGTAGGGCTCTTAAGATGTACATTACACTACCTATAAAGTTACGGTTGAAGATGAATGTGTTTTGATTCCTTTGCATTTGGTCTTCTCCATCAGACCCATGTTAGAAAGCATTACTGGACCATCAGAAGGACAAATGAGCAACACTGGTTTCATCTCACTGACTGCCATCAGAATATATAGTTGCTGAGTGTTGTCTCAAATAATATGATTATACTTGTCAGAAACATGAAAACAATCATGTTGATTTAACCACATTAATAACACAAATTTGAGATGCATAAGATTTACAAGGTCAGTTACCACTGCTCCAATCCCAATCCACTGTGAAGAGCCTTCTACAAATTACACATTCATTTTAATGACAGTTGGGAAGATAATTTTGCTGCTTAGTTTCTGACGGTGATACATATGAGTGCTGTTTTGTAAGACATCTCCGAAGAGCAGTGATTTTTTAAAAAAGCACTTTCTGCTATCTTTCTACAAATATATGTGTAGTACTTATAATAACCCCAAAGCTGAAAGAGTTGAACTTTTCCTCCTTTCCAACAGAGAATTATTTTATCATGATTTAATCTGCCATGTGTTTTGTGGGGGGTTTGGGATGCTATATTACTTGCACCAAAATGAAACCCATTTTGCTGAAGCCATTGGACTCTAAACTGTCAAATACAGGGATAAAGGACACAAGTGAATCTTGTTCAGTAAACAAAGCATCAAATCCAGTCTTCTTTCAAAAAGTTGTTTATTCTGACAGAAGATTTTGAGCATAGGAAAGCCGGAATAGAAATCTGTATTCCAGTTATATTATATTCCATAATATATTCCAATTATATATATAAATCGGCAGTGTCCTTTCTGTTCCATCAGGAACAGATAGGTTACACTAAAAGCAAGCTGCTAGAATGGATTGTTTGTGGTGTGTGCTCCACAAACCTTTCAGGAAGGACATTACCACAGTGAACTCCAATCATTAGGCTTTGGGAGCTAGCCTAGAATAAGATCAGGTTTGCAAAGTGGCAGCTTTCTGGATTCTAAGAATGTGCTGGGACAATTGAAGGGCTTTGCACCAGAATAACAGACTGTATGGTTTTTTTGGGGGGTAGCATTTGTATTTTGCAGAACGTCTTCTTAAACTTTTGGCAATTATTCCTTCGATTCCAGATAACTTCTAATGAGAAACACAGTGAAACCTTGAAGAATGATGGAGATATTCTTGTTCACACGCTAGAAAAATTGGCCCAAACTGGCAGGTGAGTTCCCTTAGGCTTTCTGGAATTTCCAGGTTATATGCACATTCCTCCTCTTTCATCTCTCTGTAATCACCTCAGACAGTACAAGCGTCTTGTGTTACCAGCCCACCCCCTCCTACACAGTACTGTCCTCAAAACTCTTTTATTCAAAGCTTTCTAGTAGGGTTTTTGGGTTTTTTCGCTAATCTTGTTTTGATCCCCTGATGTGGCTGGTCAGGGCTATGTGACACAATCCCCCCCCCCCCTTCTTCTTACAACATCTCTCTTCATAACCAGATACCAGTCTATTGTTCTTGCACGCTAGCAAAAACAGCTCCTTTTCCTTCTTGGTAAAAAAACCCGTAGTGGTGAGCATGAATCCCTTTCAGATGTAGAGGTGAGGAAAGATGTGGCCTGTGTGTCTTTTTTTTTTTTTCCCTTTCCTTTGGTAACAGCTTGGAGACCTGAACACATTCTCAGATCTATCCAAGATGCTTGGGCTGCAGCAATACAAAGGAGGATTTCTTTTTTATTTGTTTAGGAAATGTTCATGCTGTCTCTCCAGGGAACCTGCCCAAGTCGACTTACAAAATAACACATAATAAAACCATAAAACATTGAAAGTTATTAATTTAAAACACATTAAAACTCAATTCAGAGATAAAAACATAAATCATTGAGTCGTTTAAAATGAATGTAACAGTTTTCAGGGTAAAAGCACACTATAAAAATGTTGCTAAAGATCAACCCCTTAATTAAAAGTCTTGGTAAACAAAAACATTTTGACCTGGTGCCAAAGGAGAGTAGCCTTCCATAGGTGAGCTGCCAACAATGAGGGGAAAAACCTGTCTGGGGTTGCTACCCAACTAATTCTAATGGTGAAGACTTGAAAAGCGGGGTGTAAGAAGATCTTTGCTGGCAAGCCAGAACATAAGAACATAAGAACATAAGAGATGCCAATGTTGGATCAGGCCAAAGGCCCATCCAGTCCAACACTCTGTATCCCACAGTGGCCATAATTAGCCAGTTTTTGATCCATAAAAGGACTTGTCCTTTTATCCCATGATTTTTGAGCTTACTTAGGAGCCTTTGATGAGGAACTTTATCAAGAGCCTTTGATGAGGAACTTTATCATAAGCCAGGCACTATGTGAGGATACAGCAAGTAAAGTTCAGTTCATCCAAACCAATGGTATCTTCTGCAAGCCTTCTACACATGCTTACTTCCAGAACTGCTAAGCAGTGGCTTGTGCTGACTCGAGATTCTGCATAGTTGAGCAGTGAACCACCATGATGTCTGTTCCTGGTGCCAGCTTAACTGCATTTATTGTGCCCCTGGGTAAAGACCCTTACACTTGGTTCTGTGGAAGGCATTGTCATGGGATGCAATGCATATTCTGGAATAATTTGAGTGTGAATCCCAATATCTTGAGCAGACCTTGACATAATTTTTTATATAAGTTATGCATTGCTGTGGCTTCTGTGCAGTCCCACATGGAGACTGCAAGATTGCAGGCCTGCCGCAGAGAAGAGCTTCCAAGCTTTTAAAGAAGTGTCTAGGCTCTAGGAGTACCCCCCCTCCCCCCTGTTTGCAGAGATCCCTTTCCTGCCCAGAGGGTCACATGACAGAGGCAGGGCAAGCACTCCTCCCTCAGTTCTCTTCTTGCCACTGTGAGGAGAGGACGTGCTTCCAATACAGCTGCTTCATAGGGCCTCAAAGATGAATTCCGGTGAGGTTTTCCATGAAGAACTTTAAAAACTTTTACCTACAAAATCGGTAGGATGGCTCTTTTCAAAAAGTGTGAGGATTGTGGAGTGAAAATGGCCCAGAATGACGATCATAGCTCGTGTCTTCTGTGTCTGGGAGAGGGCCACAACATGGCTACTTGTCCAGCATGCCATTGACCTACCCCTAAAGCCTGAGAGGGCAGAGCAGCAAAACTAAAAGCTGCTTTATAGTTCAGTTCAGTTTATTGTAAATAGTCATTGGCCATTATAAGTTTACAAAACCCTCAGCAGAGAAAAATACAGATTGTATACAAACTATACAGAAGTGGGTTCCAAGAGCACACCAGTGCCATCTCCTGATGACACAGTTGGTGAACCATCAGCTCCATCACCCAGGGATGACCTCAAGATGTATTACAAAGAAGCTAGTCCGAATGGCAAAAGCCCTGGGGTTAGCGTTCCACACTTAAGAACCTCAACCGCCCAACCCTGTAATGAAGGTGTTATACAGTCCTGACTCAGGACCCGTGGTTCTCCCCATGCTACAGGGGATGCAAGGTATATCCATGGCTATCCATGGCCATTTGGGCCAAGCCAGCCTCATCAAAAAAACTAGAAAACCTATACAGGATCAGAGGACTGTGACTAGTTTCGCCAACCCCAAGCAAACTCCATGCTTTTGGAAGTCCTTCCTTCTATGGGAAAGGCGGGTAGCCATTCATCCCCTCAGGACAGGGAGAGCAGGAGACTGGACTTGTTGGGAAGGAAGACCTACTCATCTTGCGCAATGGGACTGAGGGTGGCTAATTTCACAGCGGTCATGGGCCACTACCAAATGTTACTATGGGAAAAGATGACAGTTTGTAGAAATGTTACCTGCAGACAAGCAAACCATAGCAAAGACCCTCATTTCAGAAGGCGAAAAGGTAGGAAAGCAGCAGCTGAATGCTGCCAGACATGGAGCCAAATCATAGTACGTCAGTGGTCTCTGGCATCGTCATAAGGAGACACTCCTGGTTCCACTCTTCAGCCCTCCCACAGGATACGAGGGCAAAAATAGAAGACCTCCCATTTGAGGGTCGAGACCTCTTTAGTGATCAAACTGATATGATCTTGGACTGAATTAGAAAGAACAAGTTGATAGCTAAGTCTCTGGGCATAACTCACAACTCAATGACACTGTTAAGTGAAGGTATTTCGTGAGGCATGGTCAGAGGTATCACCAGCCAAGGTCCTATTGTGCCCTAGATTACAGATACCAGGCTCCTCCACCCTTCCAGCAGGGCTATAGGCCTTACACCCAGCAACCTCAGCCCAAGAGGCCGGGCAGACTATGGGGAAAGAAGCCCTCCCAGTCCCCTAGGGACCAACACTCTAGAAGTGCCCTGTCAGCCTGACTGAGTTCAGTAAAGTTCTTTTCAGAAAGGTTATCAAAGTTCTTTTGCAGTTGGTGCCAAGTTACGAACGACTAGTGGGTTTTGTCCATAATAAAAAAGAGGTTACTTTTTGGAGTTCAATTCACTGCCTCCTTTTCAGTGCTCACCAGTTCCCTCCTGCAGCCCATCGCCCTTCTTAACACAAGAGGTTACTTCCCTCTTGGCTAAGGGGGGCCATTACAGAGCTCACCACCTCTGCAAGGGACTCAAGAGGTTTCTTCTCCAGGTACTTTGCCATTGACAAAAAGGGGGGAGGAAAGAGGCCTATTTCAGACCTAAGTTCCCTGAATAAAAAAGTCAAAGTTCAGAATGTTATCCATTCAGGAAGTAATGTCTCTCATGGGTCCAAATGTCTGGTTCGCTACCCTGGACCTGAAGAATGCCTATTTCCGTGTGTCCATTCACAAAGCCTGCAGAAAATTTATCCTTACCTGGATGACTGGCTCTTTGTAGAAGACTCCCTAGGTAAACTGAGAATTTAAGGTTTGCTCTAGATGCAATCCAGTCCCTGGGTTTTCTGGTAAATTGGGAGAAGTCCCGCCTGACTCCCATCCAGTCTATTGACTTTATTGGGACATCTCTAAATGCCATAGAAGGAAAGGCATGCTTGCCCCTTCCAAGGGCCAGAAGTATGATAGCCCTTGTACAGAAGTTCTTATCCAACAGATTTCAATCAGCCAGATGCATTCAGAAACTTCTGAGCTATATGGCTTCAACTACCACAGTGGTCCCATATGCACATTTACATATGAGGTCATTACAAAATTGGTTTATAAGGAATTTTGACTCCAGTTCTGAGCCTCAGTGGAAACAATCATCCGTCCCAAGGGCCATTTTAAAATCTCTTATCTGGTGGTTTATTGCTGACAACCTCCTCAGAGGAATCCCTCTAGGGGTGCAATCTCTTGATGTGCATTTGTTTACACACACTTCCCTCACTGGGTGGGGGGGCTCATTGTCAGGGGGACTAAGAGCAAAGCGGTTATGAACTAGGAAAGAGTCCACCCTTCGTATCAGTCTGTTAGAGTTGAGGGCCATCAAACTTGCTCTTACTTCATTTACAGATTCATCAGAGGACGTCATGTCCCGGTAGCAATAAGACACAGGGTGCAGCTGACAGCTGTTTGCATAGCTAGTCTAGACAACACCCTCGCAGACAGCCTGAGCAGGGACACAAACGTAAATCAAGAGTGGTCCATATCAAACCACTCTCTGGTAGTCTGGTTTCCCTTGCTCGAAAGCTAGTCAAATCCAACTACCTGGCCCCAATTGTCAGAATGGTTCCCCCCTCCCCCCAAAATAGACCTCTTTGCGTCAGCAGACAAAAAGAAATGCCACCTCTTGTGTTCCAGAGCAGCCAGGGGCAAGGATTCACGGGGGGATAACTTCCAGTGGTGATGGCATGACCATCTTTTTTTAATATCCCCCCCCCCTTCCCTCGCAGACAGCCTGAGCAGGGACACAAACGTAAATCAAGAGTGGTCCATATCAAACCACTCTCTGGTAGTCTGGTTTCCCTTGCTCGAAAGCTAGTCAAATCCAACTACCTGGCCCCAATTGTCAGAATGGTTCCCCCCTCCCCCCAAAATAGACCTCTTTGCGTCAGCAGACAAGAAGAAATGCCACCTCTTGTGTTCCAGAGAAGCCAGGGGCAAGGATTCACTGGGGGATGACTTCCAGTGGTGATGGCATGGCCATCTTTTTTTAATATCCCCCCCCCTTTTTGGCATTCTACACAAAGTAGTTTCGAAAACAAAAGCAGACCATACCTCATGCATCCTTCTGTCCTCCTGCTGGCCCAGGAGAACATGGTTCCCCGCTGTGGAAACTAGCCAGAGGGTCCCCCCAAAGGAAGATCTCCTATACATTAGCCCCATTCGCCGCCTAGAAGTGGGACCATTGCCCCTAGTCGCTTGGCTAATCCTTCAGTAGGGAATTTTTCAAAAAAAAGTAGAGCAGGTCTCTCGTAAACCCACAAGGAGGTC
This sequence comes from Gekko japonicus, assembly GCF_001447785.1. Taxonomy (NCBI): domain Eukaryota; kingdom Metazoa; phylum Chordata; class Lepidosauria; order Squamata; family Gekkonidae; genus Gekko; species Gekko japonicus. The sequence continues at coordinate 135,180 of NW_015162024.1, read as the reverse complement.
CTATGAGTACAAATGGAAAAGATTTGTGTTGTGGGGGGGGACAGGCAAGGGTTCGACCCATGATCCTGAAGTTTGAACATAATTGAAAAGAAGGTGGCTTAGCTGCATAATGGATAAAAGTTCACCTAGCTGCCATCTCTGCTTACCATGACCCACTTATAGAGCAACCAGTTTTTTCTACCCCTGAATCTAAAAAATTGAAAAGGTTAGCTTAACATCTTTCCACCTGTTGTACCCCTGGTTCCCCAATGGAGTTTGTCACTAGTTCTATCAAAATTAATGTATACACCATTTGAACCTATGGCCAGTTTTGATTTGTTCTTTATTTCATGCAAGACAGCCTTCCTAGGGGCAGTCACGTCTGCTAGCAGGGTGGGAGAACTACGGGCACTTCACTGTGATCCTCCTATCAAATTCCAACCAGCCAAAGTAGTCCTCAGACCCAGTATAGAGCTTCTCCCCAGGGTGGTGGCAGTTTCACCTTAACCAAGACATCAACCTTCCAGTGTTCTTCCCATCCCTGACATGGTTCAAAACAAACATTCCACACATTAGATGTGAGGAGGGCACTCCTATTTTATTTAAAGATGACACAATAATTTAGGAAAGACAGAAACGTATTTATATGTTCCCTTCCACTTGTTGTACCCCTAGTTCCCCAATGGAGTTTGTCACTAGTTCTGTCAAAATTAATGTATAAACCATTTGAATCTATGGCCAGTTTTTATTTGTTCTTTATTTCATGCAAGACCGCCTTCCTAGGGGCAGTCACGTCTGCTAGCAGGGTGGGAGAACTACGGGCACTTCACTGTGATCCTCCTATCAAATTCCAACCAGCCAAAGTAGTCCTCAGACCCAGTATAGAGCTTCTCCCCAGGATGGTGGCAGTTTCACCTTAACCAAGACATCAACCTTCCAGTGTTCTTCCCGTCCCTGACATGGTTCAAACATTCCACACATTAGATGTGAGGAGGGCACTCCTATTTTATTTAAAGATGACACAATAATTTAGGAAAGACAGAAACGTATTTATATGTTCAGGGGAGAGCTGCATCGGCACAGTCTCTCTCTAGATAATGATCAGCCCACCACCTCCTCCTCTGGTAAGTGAGCTTGCTATTCTCTCACATGGGACTGCACCGAAGCCATGACAATGAAAATGGGGTTGCACTTACCTGTAATCGTTGTTCATCAAGTGGCCTTCTGTGCAGGCACACATCCCTTCCCTTCTTTCCCCACTGTGGGCTGCTGACCGAGCAAAGGTCTCCTCACGGCAGCTAAGGGAACTGAGGGAGGGGTGTTCGCCCCACCTCTGTCACGTGACCCTTTGTTTGGGCGGAAAAGTAATCGCTAAAGAGGGGGGGGGGGAAGCACTCCTAGAGCCTAGAAACTTCTTTAAAAGCTTGGAAGCTTTTCTTCACGGCAGGCCTGCAATCTCGCAGTCCCCATGTGTGCCTGCACAAAGGCCACTTGATGAACAACAGTTACAGGTAAGTGCAACCCCATTTAATATTCTATGGCAACATTAACTTTTTATGTATTGAGAAATGTGTTTTGTTACTTCCATCCAGAACATTGTGGGAGGCATTCTTCCATGGCTCTTTATTCTCCTAAGAATAGTAGCTTCTTACCACAGCACCTGTGGAGCAACTTATGTGTTGTCTCCATAGCTATCAGGCTTTGCTCTTTGTGCTGATATAAACCAGTTATCTAATACCATTGGTATATACACACAGCCATATGTGGAAGCCAGTTTTCATCATATCACATAGCCAACACAAATGTGGATGCACATCTGTTTTCCCATTGTGCCACTCACCCATGGTCACAGACATAACTGGGTGCATCTTTTGATGCAAATACAAGTTCCATTGCTTTCCTGTAGCTAATCATTCTAATTCCTCTTATGTAAGGAAACAAAACTTCATTCTAACAACACACGGTTCTGTGTTTATGCCAGTTTCTTGTCCCAAGAAGTGCATGATCACTTTTACAACTTGTCTTTAACAGAGCCCTCATACCCCTCGTGTTTGTTTCTCATACATACACAATCTACTTTAGAGATGCTGTTTGAAATGGCTTGTGGGTGGAGCTCATTTTTATTGGCATTTGGCCTCTTGTTAAGAGTGCTTTTTAGATTTCTTTTAAATAACACTGTGCTTTTACAGCAGAGCTTGTAATTATGGTTTAGATGTACGTGTTCTCTTCTGTGTGTTCTCTGATACTCAAAATATCTAAAAGGCAGGAAAGACCCAATTTTGCATGAATGGGAAGGCTCCTGGCTCCTTCCAGGCCGTTGGCATTTACAGTTTAGGTTTTTAATGAATTGATCTGTGACTTCTGTGGAGTATATGGGCAATATCAAGACATAACATCAGTTTTTTACACCACCACACCCAGTATGAAATGGACTTGAGTACAGAATGATATCTAACCTTTTACTACTAAAAAGGTGCTCAAGTTTGAGAAAAGCTTGGGCAGGTAATGTCAAAATGGCCCTCACTGTGTCTGCTTAGTTCAAATCCAGAGGAGGGCAACAAAGATGGTGAGGAGTCTGGAGACCAAAAGTCCTATGAGGAAAGGTTGAAGGAGCTGGGTAGGTTTAGCCTGGAGAGATGACTGAGAGGAGATATGATAACCATCTTTAAGTACTTGAAAGGATGTCATATAGAGGATGGTGCAGAGTTGTTTTCTGTTGCCCCAGAAGGTCGGACCAGAACCAACGGGTTGAAATTAAATCCGAAGTGTTTTTGGCTAAACACTAGGAAGAACTTCCTGACAGAGTAGTTCCTCAGTGGAATGGGCTTCCTTGGGGGTGGGGGGTCTCCTTCTTTGGAGTTTTTCAAACAGAGGCTAGATGACCACCTGACAGCAGTGCTGATTGTGTGAATTTAGGCAGATCATGAGGGGAAGGGCAGGATTAGTGCTTAGTTCTTATGGCCCTTTCTTACATGCCCAGGGAAATGTTGATCACCACTTTGGGGTCAGGAAGCAATTTTTCTCCAGGCCAGTTTGGTTGGAGATCCTGGAGGTTTTTTGTCATCTTCTGGACATGGAACAGCAGTCACTGGGGGTGTGGAGGGGGAATATTTCCTGCATTGTACAGGAGGTTGGACTAGATTACCCTGAAGGTCCCTTCCAACTCTATGATTCTGAGTGTATTTACTTTCTCACAATACAAGAACTTGTGGGAACTCAATGAAATTGCTGAGCAGTTGGGTTAGAACAGATGAAAGGAATTCACTGCCACAGGAGGTGGTTGCGGCTACAAGCATGGACAGCTTCAAGAGGGAACTAGATAAGCATATGGAACAGAGGTCCATCGGTGGCTATTAGCCACAAGGTATAGATAGGAACTCACAGGCTGGGGCAGGTGATGCACTGTATTCTTGGTGCTGGGGGGGGGGCAACAGTGGCAGGGCTTCTAGTGTCCTGGCCCCACTGCTGGACCTCCTGCTGGCACCTGGTATTTTTGGCCACTGTGTGAGTGTGTTGGACTAGATGGGTCATTGGCCTGATCCAACATTGGCTTCTCTTATGTTTACTTTGAGGTGAACTGGTTAACTTCTGCTTTCTCCCCCACCCCACTATCTGTATCTGAGATCTCTACTTCCCCTTGACTAGCACTGCTCTGTTGTTTAAATTTACACTAAAAATGACCATGGATTTCATTTGGGCTGTCAGTTCATTTGTATTGCACTTTGAAGCGTGCAATTTAATTATGAACCCTTTTTTTTTTTTACAAACATGGTAATTGCAACCTGAATAGCACAGACTGAGTTCATCACAGCATGGAAAATGAGCATGCTCATAGTGCTTGGATGGCAGATCAGCAAGCCATTTTCCCTTGACTAGCACTGCTCTGTTTAAATTTACACTCAAAATGACCATGGATTTCATTTGGGCTGTCAGTTCATTTGTATTGCACTTTGAAGCGTGCAATTTAATTATGAACCCTTTTTTTTTTTTACAAACATGGTAATTGCAACCTGAATAGCACAGACTGAGTTCATCACAGCATGGAAAATGAGCATGCTCATAGTGCTTGGATGGCAGATCAGCAAGATTAGAGTTACTGTTCAGAGGAAGGCAATGGAAACCCACCTCTGTTCAGCTCTTGCCTTGAAAACTGCCATGAAGAGGGATGCAATACAACACTTTATTATAGATGCACCACAGTTTATAGCATTACTGCTGTACTATTTTGCTTATAACAGCCTTTGGTGATTTGTGTGTTTTTTGTTTATAGATTGGGATATGAACTGCAAGTTATCTATCCTGGGGTGATGAACTGTTATTATTCTCTTGAGAGATATCTGTGTGCTAGAAGTAGGCATCTGTTCAGGCATAACATTTCATACCAATATGTGTTAATCCTTCCTCTGTGTGCCATTTCTTTACTGATGGGGAGGGGCCGAGACTCAGTGGTGGAAAGACCTCTGCCTGAGAATCTGGGCAGCCACTAGTAGATGTAGTGAATAATACTGACTTTGATCAACCAATGGTCTGGCTGCATATAAAGACACCTGTGTTCACCTTAAGATGAAAACAAGCCCTCAGCTTATTGTATAACCAGTTTTAGAGAGGCAGAAGTAATGGATTAAGGAGATATGGAGTTCTTTTTTTAATGACTGAGTAAAGTCACTTTCTGCCTTCCTAAAAATATTTTGAATGAAAGCTCACGTTTCCATGTGTAGTCATAATATGCTTCCTGTTCTCGCCTTTGAGGTAGACCTATTTCACTAACTGTTGGTTTTCCCCTCCTTTTGTTAGCTCCCATGCTGATATAGTAATTTCTTCCTTGGCTTCTGAAATCCTGAAGAAAATTGAACACCATTAAGCCTCCTTCAACTGATGCCACTAAAAAACTTGTAAGTTTGCTTGAGATCCGCAGGTGTAACATCGCTTTTCCTAATAAAATGTTCTTGCTTGTGGCCTTGTTACTTCTGTTTGTGCCATACCCAGGTTGCTAGCAAATGTTACCTGAAAGCAGCTTCTGTTGTTCATGTGTCCTGTTTTTCACATCTAGGTCTCCAAATGCGGGTGAAGTAATTTCATGTTATACAGACTGCATTTTCTGCCCATCTTTTCTGGAATATGTAAGCCTGTGTATCTACTCAACTTAATATGCTACTTAGAAGTTAGTTCCAAGTCTCCTTGACAGTGGTGATTACCAGGTTATCTCTTCCTCTAGCCACAGAATTTAGCTATGGTTATAAGAAAAACAGCATGGATTTATAATCACATTTGAAATAGTTTCAGAGGAGGCAGGCATGCTGGTCTACAGTAGCCCCGCAGAGACCAACAAGATTTCGGGGATATGAACTTTAGAGTCAAAGGTCTTAGGAGCGTTGACTCTCGAAAGCTCACACCCCAAAATCTTGTTGGTCTCTTGAGGTGCTGCTGGACTCTAATCTAGATTATCTGTTTTCATTTCTATAGCACTCAATGCTTATAAGCAAATGCAGATTTATCAAAACAGTTTATGGGAATAACCATAAATGTGAAGAGGTGTGTGTAGGTTTAATAGCCTGAGGCTACAGGGAAACACCTGGGCCTCAGTACAGTAGCACCTTAGAGACCAGCAGGATTTGAGAGTCAAAGCTCGCTTGGTCAGACACAGTCTGCACCTCAGCCTGTCACAGAGGATTAGTGGCAGCATCTCTGGGCCCATTTCACGTACCTGCACTCAAGCTGATACCCTATAGGGTAAGACAGGAAGAACAGAAAGGGATACAGGATGAAAAGATAGTTTGATATTGCAACTGGAGGTACTGAAAAAAGGAAGCCAGCTGTATGTACAGGGCCACAGCTGGCTCTTTCCCCTGCTGTGGGTGCTGCCTGGCCTTTCAATTGTCTGAGTCAAAAGAAAGGAGCGGGGTTTTCTTGGAACCTTTAAAAAAGATATGAGTGTTAGGAAACCCTGGCAGAACTGGGCTGGGTAGAGGCAAAGCTAAAATGCAGATCAGCACTCAAGGCCCAAGGATTCGTGGGGAGTTACCACTATTTCAAGACATAATCTGGCAGAGTATTTCACGTAAACATTTAAATGTCTGTTTCTCCATACTTGACCAAGATCTAAAACGCTGAGAAGCTTACATTCAGTGGCACTTGTCCCCACCCAACTTCTCTCCTACTACACAGTGCATGCCTTTGCTGAACAACTAATCATATTTTGTTAACCAAAGGTCAATCATCTTAAACATTAAGGAAATAACTTTACAAAGTGAATTAAAAACTTCACACAAGGTGAATTAAAAGTTTACTTTAATTCTGAACCATTTGTATAAGTGTTCTCATGAAGCATCTATATCACAGCAGGCTACAATAACTTTGGGATAAAAGGCAACTGGTAAGCTGTCCAATACAAGGTTCCATACAACTGTTCTTACTGGCCCCTACCCAGACATCTCCAGATAAAGTTTTTGATCAAAAACATGAAATAGATCCACCTGCTTATTTTAAGCATATTAAAAAGGAAACTAATTGGACCATTTCTATTTTGTCTAATTTTTATACAAAAAGGCTACACAATGTTACACTTTTCAGAATACAATTAGAGTGATTATGAATTAGTGTTCTACACCATTACTCGATCCTTAAAAATCAGAAATTGCTGTAGCGTATTCACTATAACTTAAACACAGACTTAAACCCTACAGTTACTGCAAAAAAGGAACTACTTTCAAAGCAAGCAAGGTCAGTACCATTACAGAGATTTTAAAAATTAAAAAAAGTTTTAAACAAGCAAGGCTAGGGTTTGATAAATTCCATCTTGTGATTCATTCTTGTGCATTCTTCGTTTCGTGAGTCACTCCCCAAATCCATTTGTTACTCCTCGACCAAAAGGACCAGAACAAAAAGTTTACTTCAGTTGTTCCCATAGGAAACTCAGCTTGGTTAGTGTGTCAGGCACTTTCTGAGATACTAGCCCACCCCTCGAGCCCTCTCAGCAACTCTACAGGCCAATCACAATGCAAGATCATTCAGACAATACAGCTGTGTAGGAGAAAAAATAAGAAAGGAACAGTGAGTGTTAGGACTCAAGGTATGGTTAACTCTTGTTAACGAGTTGCATCAAGCCTGCAGCACAGAACACCTACGTTAATCCACTTTCACAGATCGCATCATGAGTCAATTTGAATGCAGGTACTGCAAGCTTGACACTTGGATCTATGACTACACACAGACCAACCCACTCAAGCCATTCCCTCCCTGCCAGCCAAGTTCAGTTTGGTAGGTAGGTGTAGGGGGAGCTTCTTACCTAACGGACGATTTACAGGTCAGTATCGAACCAGGCCAACTGATTACTGTCACCTGGAGGCAACCCATCCATAAGGTCCTGGGCATGTCCTAGATCTGGCAGCCCATCAACTGGGTAGTCAGCACCAGGGTGGTGGCCACCCATTTCATGTTCCATCATTGGGTCCATACCCAAGGCATCCTGACCGTATCCTCCAGAGTGGAAAGAACGGTAACTAGGATCTATGAAGGTTAAGGGTGGCAGAGGAGAGGGGGAAAAAGCATGTTAACATGTTAGATGCATCAGAAGCTCCAATATCAGTGTGTGAGATTATTTTTTATAATCCAGCCTCCTTGAAGTTACATTTTATGGGCTGAACTTGTATGGACAAAATGGCAGGCCATTAAGTACATTTGTGTGGCTGTGCCAATAAAGCATGCTGCCATAAGCCAATTTGAGCCAAGCCATTAGTTTGCATACTCCTGAAAACCTATCATAAGCCAATCTGAGCGAAGCCATTAGTTTGCATACTCCTGAAAACCCAACATTTCTATAATGCACACCAAACTAAACTAAAACCTTCACACATAGAGGCACTTGCAGTCTTTTACCAGCCTTTAAACCATTTACACAATCAGCACATATTCAAAGAAAATAGCACATCAGGCATTGTTCAAGCGTTAGAAAACAAGCAATTCATAATGCCTTGGTGAGACAGTTTCACTGAGGCTGTTTCAGACATGTTGAGTGTCACTGTTTCCTTTAACAGAACAACTAACAGATTAGATGGCAGTGTGAGCTAAGTATGCTTTCAGATCTCCATTAGAGGAATTTTGATTAGATTTGGTTTACTATAAGAAGACAACTGAACAATTTATACATACCATCTGGGCGATATCCAAGAGGTTCTCCCTGGGCACCAATATCAAGTGCAAGATCAGCAGTCTGCAGAAAATATGTAGATGACTGAGTACTGCAGTAGATGTAAGCAATCTTATCCCAATGCAAATGTATTTAATTTGATTCATATCCCACCCTATCCCAGAAGCGGGTTCACGGTGGGTAACATAAAAACTAAGACAAGTTTAAAATGAACAGGTAATAGCAATGATGGCAACAAAACAGACAATTCAAATGCCTCCTGCAGCTGACTGTCTTCTAGCAGGGTCAGTTTGGACAAAACACAATGACAAAGATTGGACGCCCGCACCTCAACGGAGGACCCTGAACTCTGTACAGAATGGATTGGATGCCCGCACCTCAACGGAGGACCCTGAACTTAGGTGGGAGCATGTTCCACCAGGCCAGGGCAGAAAAGGCCCTGGTTGAGGCTAAGCAGACGTCTTTCAGGCCGGGGTCTACCAGGAGATGTTGGTCTAAAAAGCACAAGACTCTACAGGGCACATACAGGGGGAAAATGGTCCCCGTAAAGTGTTCCCATTTACAATTTTGTTCTAATGGCTGCCTTGTATTAGAAATGCGTCCAATAGATGCATTTTAGTAGTGACATGAATTACAAGAAAGATTAGGTAGCTGCACACATTTCTGCCATGTAAGAAAGTCTCGTCTGGAGGAAGACATGTAACTTGACCAAGCTGCTTTGCTTGAAGATTTGTGCCAGCACTGCTTGAGACCAAGAAATGTTACTGTGGCTGTTTAATTAAAAAGCTTAATACTGCGTTCTCTAGCATAACCACATCAGATGCTTTAGCAGCAAGCAATTTATCTGAATTTTAGTTAGATCCAAGTGTGTTCATGTTAAATCAGAACACCTTTTGGCAACTAGGAACACTGAATAGCAGCCAGCTGCTGACATATTGGGTGCCCAACCTGAATTCTGTAAGTAAAATTGAGAAGGTTTTAAAAAATAAACCAATCCAGAATCACCCACCTCATTCCAAGCCATTGGTTCAGTCCTGAATAGAGAGCTCGTCAATTCAACTGAAAGTCGTTTCTTATAGTCTTGTGGCTTATCCTCAGACATTCTAAACAACACTGCAGCTGCATATGTTGCTGTTCAAAGACAAGTAAAATCTTAGCAGGGAAAACAGAGAACTGAACCAAGCCCCACACAGACACCCCAGCCCCACTTCACTTACCCACACCCTCATTCCTAGAATGAAGAAGTTCTGTCAGTGGAGCTGTAGCTCCTTCTGCTTCAATGGCTTCTGCAGCTTCCTTATCTTGAGCCAGTTCACACAATACTCCTGCAGCCACTCTCTGAATATTCTCAATAGGGGAATACAGCAGCTGGGTGGTAGAAGAGAACAGAACATTCAAAGATAAGTTGTTCAGATGCATGAGCCATTAAGGCACAAGAACGGGTGGGGAGGGGGGGGTCTGATTATCAGACAAAGACATCATCTCCTTTAACCCAAATCTGCATCAACAATTAAAGAAAGTAACCAAATTAGTTGGTAAGGGCAATTAACTTTAAAAAACAAGAATTCTTGGCCACTTAACCTCCAGCTTGACAGATTTTTAGACCACGTTTTATAAGAATAATTCAAGATTTACACTTCATAATCAAAATCAAGAATTCTATGATTAGTCAAGCCTTTCTTCTTGGCCACTTAACCTCCAGCTTGAGAGATTTTTAGACCACGTTTTACAAGAATAATTCAAGATTTACACTTCATAACAAGTTCTACAATACTGTGCAAATGGAAGCAGCCTGGAACAAAAGTTTGCTTATATCCCATTCAGGAACATACCACTACACTACTGGGTTTGGTTATTTTTCAAGCTTCCTATATTATGTAGAAGAGTATGCTCTTCAGTTTAATTACAGCTATTCAGGTATTTATTTGAAATAATATATACCTACCTGCACAAACAGTGGAATGGTATTTAGACCCCTTATTACAATACGATTGTGGACATCTCTAGCCAGGATATGAAGGGCTCCAGTGCAGCCTTCAACTATTTCCTCCATACGCACACCCTCCTGTACAAGATGAACTGTGTATTAGAGATCAGATCAACTGCTTTTTTATACACACACCTTGCATACTCCTTTCTGATAGATAACCGAGTTTGCATCTTTCAAGATTCATCTGTTTAAACTTAAGACTAGAAAGACAGCTTTCTAAGTTGCAGGACTTCAAGCAAAAGTTGGCTTCCAATAATCAATTTCCCAAGTTAATTTTGTAGAAGGGATCATGCCTGGAATTTGACAGCAGCATGTAGCATACTTTAGTTATCCTCTGATCTACATTATGTTGACTATTAAAAATAGACCACCTATAAAGTGGGTATGTTTAACTAGCAGGATACTTAGTTCAAACCTAAGTATGCATGAACTTGCAAATTCTTACTGGTTGCCCACTATGATGGAGAACTAGCTTCACATCAATTGCAGTGTCTGACACAACACTACAGGTTTTTTTGTAGTGTAACTATACACTTTCACTGCAGGGCCTGCCTAGTATCTTGGACAAACTGCTGCTCTTCTTCAACATGCACCACCTACCACAAACTGCTGTTGTGTGCCACCCATTGAAGTACGACGCTGGGTATCCTGGTGTGCTCTAACCAGCAACTGGACTAGTCTTGGAATAGCACCTTGTTCACGCAAAGGAGCATGATTTGCTGGACAGAGAGCAAGATTGCGGATCAGTCCAACAGTAGCCTGCATTAGAGAATACTTTTGTTAGGAAGCTCATTTATGACAAAGGACACTTCAAAACACAGCTTCAATAGTTCCAAGAGCTCCTGGAGTGCAGTGATTCTGGATCTTATCCCACCCTCAAACTCTCACAGTGACGGAAAATGGTATGTGGACTGTCCCCTTCACCCCCACCATCACTCACAATGGGATTCTACAGATACCTGACCATTAAAGGAAGCCTCACCTTGATCAGAGGCCAGTGAGAAGGTGGATGCAAGAGTTTTACCACCACTGGAAGTCCATAATGGAGACGCACTGCATTCTGGGCCATCTCAGCTTCCTGATGCCGACTAGTGAGGTGACGGAGCGCACAAATAGCTGGTTCAGTGATGTCTTCCCTGTCACCAGCCCGAAGAACTGTGCGCACAAGAGCCTCAATGCCACCAACCTGGCACACCATCATTTTATTCTTGTAGTTGTTACAGGTAAGGTTAGAAAGGATACCAGCAGCACAGGTTACAACATTGATATCATCTGATCCTAAAAGCTGCACAAGGGTTCCCAGAAGACCCTCCATTCCTTCCTGTAGAAAAAAAAGGCATTCTTAGCATTTTTAAGCATCCATTCTCTCTCTCACCTAACTTGCAAGCTGCTGTTTCACATGCACTTATTCTTAACAGCTGCTAATAACCCTAAAGAAATACATAAGTATTCATTGTGGGGTTGTGTCCATTTATATTTCTGAAGAATGACTGCAGACCACAGAACAAAGTTTGAGTCGAGTGGCACCTTTAAGGCCAACAAAGCTTAATTCTGGGTATAAGCTTTCCTGTGCATGCACACTTCTTCAGATACATATGGGAGGGGGGTAGTGGCCAGGAAGGGCTAGTTAAGCGTCAACATAAAGAAGTATGGAACAGCTTGCTGTAATGTAAGAGCTCATTCAGTTTAACAGGACCTACTGTTAAATGCCCTACTGGGAATGCCCTTTGTCTGGCTTAGCACCTGACCAGAGGGTTCAGCCGGGACAAAATTTACAATGACTGCAAATGGACATATGCAAGAAAACAGGATTTTCCACAGGCTACTTGTTTCAAAGCTAGCAATCCTTCCAGGTGACAGCTGAGCACTCTGATGGGAGTGCAGACAGGCATAAATATATTTTATAATCCTCTACAAGGCAGAAGCCTCAGTAAACCAGATGCCAGATGAATACAGTGCAGACTACCTTATGGCATCAGAATTCCCCAAGTGCAGTTTTGCAGCAATAGAGCTCAATTTCATTACCCCCCCCAACAGTCAAGGCAACTAGTGGCTCTCTCAGTACTTAATACACCAACAGCTTGCCTCAAGCAAGAGGATGAGAGTAAGACTGATGTTCAACCAGATCGCAGGCACCTTGCAGGAAAGAGTATTGCCGGGTCCTGTGGGATAGGATGGGCTGGCTTTGCAGGAAGACAACCAGTTGTACCGGTTTCTAACACACACATTCCTTGCCAAATCCTGCTTCAGTACTCAAAAGTTTGTTAGGGTGAGCATCAGCTACACCGCTAAAACGTGAGAATGGCTGGCACTATTCTATAGCACAGTGCGCACTGTGAGAAGCTACACAGCAGTGGTCCCCAACCTTTTTAAGCCTGTGGGCAGCTCTGGAATTCTGACACACAGTGGCGACCACAACCACGAAGTGGCTGCTTCAGGAATTGGAACCAACCACAGAATGTCAGGGAGTGAGGTTACGCATAATTCTAATCATAACTCTTCAACATTTCAGGTAGAAAAATCTGTTTAAGAGGACGCCTTTTTAAATGAACATTCTATTTTAAAGTGTTTTCTTGCCTACACATAGCTTTCAGTCACAAACTGGTAACATTTTTTTTTTAATCTGCACAGCCAATCAGATATCCCATGGCTAGTCAGGAGTCCTACTGGGCAAAAGCCTCACTTGACCCTAACCCACCTTCTGGAAACACTTTCAGGGCACCAGGAGAGGCAGAACCCCCTACTATACAGCATATCCGTTATCTACCTCATTCATCACACACAGGGGCAGTGCCCAGCAGTGTTCACATCCCTCAGAAGATGACCAACTTGTAAAAACTGGCATCTGTTACCTCTGGAAATAACTGGTTACTTCCTACTCCTACCACGTTGCTTGCAAAATACCCAGTAAATTTTGTAGCTTGAGCATTTGGGGTTCATTTCAAGCCCATTTCTTACCTGCTTAGTCGCAGCATCTGAGAGATTTCTAAGAGTCCAGAGACAATTCTGAACAAGACGCTGACTTGGATCTGTAAGATGGAGTCCTAAGGCTTGCATCCCACCTGAAATATCAAGCAATTTTTAGGCTTATACTCCTCCTGTCTTTATTTCAAACCTAGCCTTTAGAGCCCTACCTCCATTAGTCATGCCACACTTCAATGCTACCAATTTGGAGAGTGGAAGTTCTGTTTGAAATGCATGTAATTTGGTTGTTGTGGCCCATGGAATAGTACCTTTGTCTAGTAGGTCTTGAAAGTTCTTTAAGCTTCAGTTTGGTCAGGAATAGTTTTATGATTAAGCATGCACACCTACCCAATCAGGATTCCTAAACAACATAAAACAACCTTTGCAATTTTAGAATGCCTTCTTGACCTAGAACACACAAGTTTGAGGACACACACCACACAGACCTGATTCGTCTGGCATGTCTGTTCTGCTACTTTGATCAAAACACTTCCTCGTGAAAAAGTTGCAGCCTTCCACTATAGACTACAGAGTTCAAGGGCATAGAATGCAACACCAATATTAGGTGTAAAAACTTACCAGCTTCAACAATTGCAGGTTTGTTACTAGAGCAGACTGACAACACCTTCAGCACTCTACTTGTGGTCCACAGTAATTTCTCATAGGTATACGTCCTCATTATGTTCACTAGAGCCTGGGGTCCACCACTTGCTAGAATGATAAGCTGTGAAAAGACAAAACGTGTTGCTTTCCAGACAGATGTATTGCTTTCCAAACAAAAATCGAGCATAGCCGATATTAATACTATTGTCTGCTAGTACATACACCTCGATGCAGAATACAAAATAATACATTAGTGTGTTCACGTTTACGTGCCCTAGCAGAATGCGTGACCAGGTATTTCCAGCATTATCATCCCTATCAGTACCAGTGGCACTGTTGAAATGTCTAATGTGTGCCTGCACAGAAGACACTCGAGGAACAGCAGTTACAGGTTAAGAACAACTCTGTTTTACTATGCCTTTGTGCAGTTTTGACCCTTAATGTACTTGATACTTACCTTACTTTCTTGATTGCCATAAGCAAGAATCTGAAGGCAGTCTGTTGTAATAGCCAAAAACTTAACATTTGTCTTGTTGAGCAGGGCCACCATCTTCTGCAGGCCCCCCGCTAGACGAACGGCCATTTTGGCACCTTCTTGATGTAGCAGAAGATTGTGTAGAGTCGTAATGGCATAGAAGAGTACAGAATCTACTGGAGAACTGTAGAGAAAGCCCAGGTTAGCAAGCAGCCAGCCTAAGTTTAATAGATGCCATGTAGATAAAGAGGCCATGGCACATACCCAAGCATTTTCACCAAAGCAGGAATGCCTCCAGATTTGAAGATCGCCAGCAACCCTTCACGATGATGGGAGAGGTTGTGTAGTGTACCTGCAGTACAACGGGCCGTTTCCACGTCACTTGTGTTCTGCATAGTACGCACAATGGCAGATACCATCTGAGGAGAGCGCATGATAGCATGGCGAGAGGCTTCTTTTTTGGACAACTGATGAACCATAACCGCAGCCTTGTTCACCACCACCTAGAAAATGTATATATGTTACTACTATGAGTTTTCAGCATTCAAATGTACTTCAAATGCACAGAGCACACTTACAGTATGGCCAAACTTTCAGTCTCCAGTCAGCTCACTGTAAAATACATTCAAGTGAAAGCGGGTTGCAGAAGTACATACCTGGTCCTCATCATTCAACAGTTTGGTCAATTCTGGGATGGCACGGGTTGCTAGTTCTGCATCATCTTGGTAGTTTATCAAATTAACCACGGCATGTTTTAACATCTGAGAAGGTTCAGCAAGGCGTTGCACGTTTGTTGGATGAGCAGCATCAAATTGTGTTGACGGGATCTGCATGCCTTCATCCAGCGTTTCAGGGAACATGGCAGCACGCACCCTTTGTGCTCGGGTCATAGCATATTGCCCATCAATATCTGAAACAGGATTAAGCACTTGACTAGCAACTGACAAGCACGAAATGGGTCATTAGAGTAAGCTACAGGATCTTACTTACCAGCAACTTGTTCCTGGGTGAAGGACTGAGAGAATCCTTGTTCCCACTCATATAGAACTTGGGTGGTATCAACATCATCTTCCTCTGGGTTCCCCTTGCCACTCAGAGAGGGAGCTGTTGTGGTGGCACCAGAGTGGATACCAGAATCCAGGTATGATTGTTGCTGCCAGTGGCTGACAGCTGCCTTTCTGTCCGGTTCCATTGCCATGTCCAATTCCATCAAGTCAGCTGCAAGAGGTTATCAGTGTTTAAAAATAAGCTTAGGCATCGGAAGTCATTTTACTACAAACCATACTGCTATATATTATGTACACACATCACACACACACTAAGCATTTAAACAAAGAAAGCCTAGCCAACAGTAGACAAACGCAACTGGCTCCTATTAGCATAGACTAAACTTTAAACCTAGCATGAGTTTCATTTTTCATTAAGGGCATACCAAGCACCTTCAAACATACAGCTAAGTAATTTGCCACTGCTGACAAGCAGATTTATTTTCTTTAAGTAGCAGAAGCTGGTCCAGCAATATTCAAACATATAGCTAGGTAATTTGCCACTGCTGACAAGCAGGTTTATTTTCTTTAAGTAGCAGAAGCTGGTGGTCCCCAGCCCAAAGGACATCTGCTTAGCCTTGACCAGAGAATTTTCGGCTCTGGCTCCAGCCTGATGGAACACTCTCCCGAGTGAGATCAGGGCCCTGCAGGACTTGCTACAGTCCCACAGGGTCTGTAAAACGGAGTTGTTCCATCAGGCCTATGGTTGAGGCAGCAGGCGTCTAACTACACTGGGCCTCCCCTGCTCCACCTGGCATCATTCATTATGTGCTGCTGCCTGCAGTCTGCCCACTTGCCCAGGATTTGGCTTACTGAGTATTCATACAGGTAGTCTTTGTTGTTTAATCATTGTTGTGCCCTGCTCTGCAGGAGGGCAGGATAGACATTCAAACAAATAAATAAATATCTTGTAGAAATAATGCTGCAAATTTATGTTCCAGTACCAATACCAAATTAGGGTTATGTGGCCAGTCTAAACTAGTTTGGCTTGTGACAGAGACTTCAGTTTCACAAAGCAAGAGCCACAAAGAAAGACGGCCTGCATCTCCGTTCTCCTCCTTCAGATGGCGCTCACGTGAACGCCTTCTCCCCTCCACCCAACACACGCTTCATATAAAAAGTAGTCAGAGGTACTCCTCCCCCTCACAGTTTTCTATCTGCAGGGAATGTGTGAAGCATTCTATGTGTGAGCAATACTCCCTCTAAGCGGTGGACTCTTGTGAACAAAAATTCTGCTCTGTGAGCTCCTGGCATGAAAGTCGTGAGCGAGCTACTGCATAAATTAGTTTGCTCTGGAGCCGTCCTTCCTGAGTTCAGACAAAAATGTGAGCTGGAGGCTAAGAAACAGTGAGCTAGCTCACACTAATTCAGCTTAGAGGGAACACTGCATGTGAGCAGACTGAACTGGAAGCATCACGACACATCTACAAGCTCATCTTCTGTTTAAGAAGTAGGTAAGAGGTAGAAGATGGTGATTCTTTAAACAGCAACTAAGCAACACTGGTATATATTTGAACAGACACACTGAGAGGGGGAGACAGAAGCTGCATGGTCTAGTCAGAGAATAAGCATCAAGAGTTATAAAGCTGCATGAAAAAGCTTACCCAAAAGCCTGCATGTATTTGAATCAGTAGCAAAGAAGATAGTAACTTCAAAATTTCTCTGCAGTTAAGGACTGGATACTTGCCCTGTTTCGGGTAAATCTGAAAGTCATACAGTGAAGCCACCAAAATTACTAGTTTCCGTGGCTCTGATTTCTAGGCAAAACACTACTTTCTATCTTTAACTGTCCAGAAATGCTAAACAGACTCTGGATGACTGCTGTTTAAATAAGAGCAAACATATTCTGCAGCCTGATATAAATCAACACACCTTGAGTTGCCATGTTCCTTCACGTGCTCCCAGAACTGTGGTCTGGTGATCTTCAGACCCTAAAATGAATTTAAGAACATACAGTTAGGACCTATGCTTGCTTTTTAAGGCTTTACTAGTATGTAGAGCTCTATTCCATCTTTTGCTATTAGTAAAAAGAAATAAATTGCTACATGAGATCTAGAGCAATGATACCCAACATGGCAGCTGTGGGCACCATGGCACCCATTTGCTTCTTCCCCAAAGCAAGTAGCCAGTCCTCTCACTGGCGCAGAAGTGCCTTAGAAGAACCCACCTTTGTGCTTATGCAGAGCACCCATTCAGAAACAGCTGCCTCCACCTTAGGAGGACACTTGGCCTGTAACTGCCTAACATTCCACGATGGGCCACAGCCACCCACAGCCACTGCTTTGAGGTGGTGCCCATCCCCCACTCTCTGAATTCCAGAAGAGTCCACATGTCCATCAAGGTGACTCAAGACCTAAAGACTAGTCCCTCTGCAACTGCATAAAAGCCTTCAATATGGCAGACAACTCTTAATTCAAAGAGTAATGCTCAGTTTTAAACAGAGACTATTATAGGATCTTGGAGCATATATGAACCTGCAAACAAAGATTTCCCCACATAATACTGTCCTCTAAAGACTTCATCTTTTGTGCTCAACTAAGCTTCCAAAATACTTCTGCTTCATTTCTTCCCACCAATATCAACTATGAGATTCGTGCCAACTCCACTGTACAGTTAATGCCATTTAGGAAAGCTCGCCATTCTCAACAGGACCTGAGGGGTTAAGCTCTCGAGCTGTGCTTGTATCAAGACACAAATCAGCCATACACCATACTTCCTTTCTCCTAGTAAGCACAATAACTACAAGTTTGCCTGTAGTTTGACTGCCGTCTACATAGTACTTATTTGCAAAGTGATAAAACCAGTTATACGATAACCTATTCCTATGACTTGCATTACATGGAGTAAAGAAAATACTAATTACATGTAGAAATCTAGTATGATTTAGGTGCCAAACATCTAATTTGCACACCTTTAAATATCAAATGCCCCAAACAGAATACATTCATACATCCTGTAAAAATCACCCATTACTACTCAAGCAGTTCAGGCTGCAACTCTATGGAACACAATTTGAATGGCAATGTAATAATTTAACATGTAGTTATAGAATAAACTGTAGCTGGAGATAAGAAATGCAGCTGTTCCATTGCAGTTGGAGCAAACACTAAGACTCTACAACAATGCTCCATGGCTATCATTAGGCATAGAGAATATAGGATACTGCAGACTGTTGCTATGTTACTGTACAACTTACTGTAGCAAGTTGTATACAAGTTCATAGTAGTACAACTCCTGCAAAAAGTGATTTAACCCTTAAACCTCAGTAGGCTAAGTATTTGTTGCTCAAATCAAAACTGCACTGCACGAACTGTGAATTTTTTTCTACCCAATGATGTTTGTCCTGAGCATAAAATATTTAAGTGGAAAACAAGCTTGGCGGTTTATTCAGTGCAAATTGAGTTTTACTGAGGTCTACTCAGAAGGCCCATTTTATTTTATGGGGCTAACTCCCAAAAACAGGGTCTTAGGACTGCAGTCTTATTCTTTCATGGTCCCATTCAATAACTTTTAATCCCAACTTTCCTCCAAATTCTCCCTCCTCCATCTCATTCTCACAAGTGGCTGATCCAGGACCATACAGTCCTACTCTCTCAATACACCACCATTCCAGCTCTCTTCCCAAAATGTGGTAGCATTGAGGGTAACCAAGAACAGCACAATTTGTACTGTCAAGCTAACTATGACATAGCTATTACCAAGCCAGTTCAGATCTAAATCTATCCCTAGCATCTAATTAAGTCATGATTTGCTGCAGATTTCACACATTCAAATTCACTAAACGGGGAAACTATCAGTGAAGAATTAACACCACAAAAGTAAGTTCAGAAGTCTATATCAAGTACGAAATGGATGTCCAATCAGACTTTAAAAAATCTATTTAGCTCTGTTGTAGCAAAGGCAGATACACCTTTGCACCCTAGCTGCAGCATTTTTATTTTCTGCCTTCCAGACCCTTTACTATTCCCTACTCTAGGATGAAGTAGAAATGCACAGCAGGTTCTGTTTTACAAGATTCATGAATGGGCTACCCCACAATGCAAGATAACACGCACACGTTAAGTTCTCATTTACAAGGCATCAGCTCTGAAGTATAGCCTTGCAAGCAGTGCCCCCTCTAAGCTGAGTTAGTGTGAGCTAGCTCAGTTTTTTAGCCTCCAGCTCACAGATTTTTGTCTTTGCTCAGGAAGGATGGCTCCAGAGCAAACGACTTTATGCAGTAGCCAAATTGCTTGCTCACAACTTTAACAGCAGTAGCTCACAAAGTAGAATTTTTGCTCACAAGACTCCACAGCTTTGGAGGGAGCACTGCTTGCAAGTTACACCTTTCCACACATTTCACAAGCCGTGTGATTTTTAAAAAGCTTAAACTTGCCTGCCACCAATCCTCATATCACAGGCAAGTAGCAGTTTAAAAGCCATTCACTAAACTACATCTACTAACATCTACCACAGATCTGTACATTTTGCTGAACTCTGCTTCAACTCTGAAGCCAATCAGTTCATCCAGTGCAGGCAAAAATTAAAAAAATAAGGACTTGCACCCCTCCTTCTTTTGTAAGTTATGTTCTTTACACATATATCTGGAATGTCCCTATAAGCAAATCCCAAAAATATATCAGCAAATTGCTTAATGGGATGCAGATATAGGCACCCTGAATCTGCATCCTCTGTCCCATGTTAAGACAAAAGCGACTACTTCAAAGCATACTCCTCTTCCCTGCAGCCTTTGAGTTTTTCTCTAGATCTTTAAAAGTGGAAGATACACTTCATACAAACTTATCCAATACTGAAATTAATGCAGACTTAAAAGGATGGACACGACAAGCTCTTGAGGAGGTGCCTCATCTTTTTGTCTTCAGATTCCAAACATGATATTGAGTACCACACTCAGAATAATTTCACTATCAGCACAGCTGTATACAGGTAAACATTTAACCTCAGATAGCAATAATTTTCAAACAATATACCAGTGGAGTTTCAGAAATGAGAACTGAGACCAGAGGCTTTTCAGCTGCTATGTTTTGCCATCTGGAAAAGCAAGGTATTTGCTCTTAAAACAATATTCAGCCATGGCCAGAATTCTTTATGAACAAGAATCCAAGAAAAAAGAATCCAAGTCCATTTATTTCAATATTTAATGAAGTTTAAACCTGCAGGGACAAGAGAAAGTCCCATTCACAGATTAGCACAGAATGATACCCAACAAGACATGGTGTTCTTTCATTTAAAGAGAAGAAATGTACACTCACTCCTATGTGTTCAATTTTTATTGTGGTTCTTTTAGGTTTGTCTTGAACTCTTTACTGATATTAGATATATATGTTTCCTACACATTTTGAAGCCATGGAAAAAGATGGACGTTTTGAGAAAACTGAAAACTGAAATACGCAGTACTTTGGACTTAAGTGGTCTTAGCAGATAGTAGAGCAAAGCCTTTTCTTAAGCTGTTTTTCCCAAATAAAACACTTCAAAGAAATATCTCAAAGTTCTCCTAAATTTCTGATTTTTCTACTAAAACCCAGAAAACACTTCTAAGTTTTGTTTTCATCAGGCCTACACATCTATATAAGATGACACTAGATCAGGGTCTTTCCATTCAGTTTATGACACAGATAGTATGTTTTTGTATAGCCATTCAGAAATATTTCAGTCACTCAACTAGAGTTTCAACTGTAGCACGGCAACCTTCAATACTGTTGTAAGGAAAATTCAACTTCCTCTCAGCTACTACTCTGATTGCACTAACTGCTTGTAGACCAGTTGGGTCAGTGCTTTATGAGCAGTTGCTGGCATATTTTATAAGCTAACACTCCTTCCTTACCCCAGAGAACAGTAGAAGTAGGAAACGCCCTGCTGTGCCACACCAGGAACAGGTTTCACCCAATCTTAAAATGCCATTTAGTGATCATTCCTGTTCCATTCAGTTTAAGACTACACATGCTATACTCTCTTTGCAGTAATGACTGCTTTTATAACTACAGCCCTATCAAATGCAAGATATTATTGCATTGCCAACAAAAATGGAGTGAATTTAGTACTAACTTGCAGTCTGGAAACACCACTGATCTCACTGAAAGAATCTAGAAGTGACAAAAATACTTTCAATTCAATAACTTATTACTTGTTTTTATATGAGACCTTGTGTGTGCTACTTCCTAGTAAGACTCACAACTACCAGTACATAAGGAACTACAACTGCAGAAGCTTTATGAATTATTAATCAATGCCAATCAATAGTAATGTTAAAATGTATATTTTCAGTTACACAAATAGGCCCTCTTATACTAGTCTGTTGCTCTTACTCTGATGAATTTTGACTTAAGTAGCAGACTCCCAGTATGTACTTATTTTATTTACAAAATTTATATCCCACCTTTCTGCCCTTACAAGGGCCACCAAGGCAGCTAACAATTTAAAACGTATGACAAATCCATGTTTTAAAACTATTAAGAACCAACCCCAAAACAAATAAGAACAATTAAAACAGTTAAAATACATACAAGACATAAAAAGTAATTAAAACATTGGTTAGGAAGGAGGGATCACTGAAGGAATGCCAAACAAATCAAAAAAGTAGTCACCTGCTGGCAGAAGGTGTCAACAGAAGGGAACAGAGCTAAATATCTGTGGGGGCAGGGGAGTTCCACAGCTTTGG
The DNA here is from genome assembly GCF_001447785.1 of Gekko japonicus. Lineage (NCBI taxonomy): Eukaryota > Metazoa > Chordata > Lepidosauria > Squamata > Gekkonidae > Gekko > Gekko japonicus. The sequence goes on along the minus strand of NW_015162024.1, from coordinate 113,319 downwards.
TGCCATAACCAAGGCCTTCTCCCAGGTTACTACCACCCAATCTCAGAAGGTGGGAACACTCAAAACAGTACCAAAGAGGATAACCACAGTGGTCAGGGAGGTTCATAAGGAAGCAGACAGTCCTTCATGTATGGTGGTCCCCAAACCTATAGGGGATTTGGAGGTCAACACCAGTGCCTGAAAACAAACTGCAAGCCAGCACAGACAGAACACCACTGGAGTGATAATAGTCCCCAGTCAACATCCTGGTTGCAGCCTTTATCAACTTAAGTTTCCAAGTGCCTTTCAAGGGCAGTCCCACACATTGCAGTAATCTAATCTAGATATAACCAGGGCATGCACCACAGTGGGCAGATCTTTTCTGCCCAGGGAAACAAGCTACAGCTGGCTAACCAGTTGAAGCTGGTAAAAAGCATTCCTAGTAGCCACAGCTGCCACTTGTTTATCCAGCAAGAGGCCTGAGTCCAAGCGCATCCCCATACTACGAACCTGTTCCTCCAAGGAGACTGCAACCTCATCCACAAGTGACACCTGAAATCCCAGGTCAGACCTTCCACACACCTTGTAATGATTAGGCTTCCACTTATTAGCTCACATCCACTCCAAGGCTCTCCAGGCACTGGCTCAGGATTTCTACAGTCTAAAGTAATCCCACCCCTAACATCAGAAACAAGCCTATCAAGTGGTTAGCAAGCCATGTTCTTGTATTTTTCAGTTTCAGCAAGATGCAGAAAGCCATCAGAATCACTGTTCCCTCTAAGCCGAATTAGTGTGAGCTAGCTCAGTTTTTTAGCCTCCGGCTCACACATTTTTGTCTTAGGTCAGAAAGGATGGCTCCAGAGCAAACTAATTTATGCAGTTGCCAAATTGCTTGCTCACAACTTTAATGCCAATAGCTCATAAAATAGAATTTTTGCTCACAAGTCTCCATAGCTTAGAGGGAGCATTGATTAGGATAGTCATCAAGACTTCCATTTGACAACTTCATGCAAAATTACTTTTAAATTAATCACCAACATAGAAAATAAACTCTTTGTTGATCAAGCCAGTTAGTTTATACTACTTCATTATCCTCCCCATGCAACTCACATTGGTCAACGTGATAAAACTGAATCATGATGCGCATGGGGTAGAGGAATTGCTGCAGCCACAGGGACCTAGAACATGTAATGACGATGACAACAATCATACCCTTCAAGGGATTTTTTTTTTACCAACAGGTGCTTTTGACAATGCACACTTCCAGTAAGAGTGTGAAGCTTCTGCTCCTTTGTTGTGCAGGTTAGAGTGATAGCCTGCACCCTTGGTTTCCTGTGCTCAATTCAGTACTGCATGCAAAGAGTAGATTATAGGTAAGCAGGGTGTCTCTAATACAGTTCATGTGCCGAAATCATGCTGTTCCTTCTCATCAAGTGAGACACGGGTCAGACAATTTTCTAGTGCTTTCTTTTTTCAAGGAAAATTCATTTCTAAAGACCCATAAAAATATGAACATTCCAAGTATTAGGCAACTGAGCCAGTTTCTAAGTTATAATTAATATTCAAGTGATCATCCTTCAGAATTGTGTGAAAACATGTATTTTATTTAGTGATTTATAAAGGAACAAAACCACACATACTTGTATGAATCCAAATAAAAATCAAGTTATGGATTCACTTGACTGGCTATGCAAGCCAAATCAGAACTAAACAGAAAATTCTTATACATGTCTCCTCTCACAAGATGGAAGGGATCCTGTAATGACCAACCAACCCAACAAGTGCAAGTGATGATACGGCGTCCTTTCCAGAGAACTTTATCTACAACTGTATTCTACGACATTTTACAAATCAGTACTGTTCTCTCTCGCAAAGAATGATTATCAAGCCTCTCTCCATCAAAAGTACTTGGGAGTAAGAATTACTAGATTTCTTTCAAACTTAATCATGGGTAGACCACACAGAGAATGTTCTATAACTATATTTCACTCTGCTCCATACCTTCCTGCAGAACTGATGCCATCTGCTTACCTTAGCATTCAAATAACAAATAATACAGGAAGCTGGAGTCCCTGTGTATGCAAGTTAGCTTTAAAGTTTGAGTTCACAAGCTTTTGACCAGTCTGCTTGTATCAGAAAAAATTAAAAAGGTGTTTAGCAATGTTCCCTCTAAGCTGTGGAGTCGTGTGAGCAAAACTTCTACTTTGTGAGCTACTGGCATCAAAGTTGTGAGCAAGCGATTTGGCTGCTGCATAAATTAGTTTGCTCTGGAGCCATCCTTTCCGAGCTAAGACAAAAATGTGTGAGCCAGAGGCTTAAAAAACTGTGAGCTAGCTCACACTACCTCGGCTTAGAGGGGACACTGGTGTTTAGATGGATTTATGAGAAGCTTAATATCCAGTTGTTACATTACGTTGCCTTTCACAGGAACATGTCTGATCATGTATAGAGAGGTCAGTTCTACATGATGCCAGCAGAGTAGCTTCTCAAGATCCTCTGCTCCAAGACCCATTACAGTTCTAGTGATGCTCTAAGACCATGAAGTCTCCTTTACAAACAGATGTATTAACAACATTTAACTTCCAATTCAATAGCAATGATTCACTTTACAAAACTGGGGGAATAATCCAGCAGCCTGCGCAGTTTCCCTCTAATCTAGCTAGTTACCCAACCCAGACATAACACACCAACTTGAAGAATAAATGCTGAAGAAACTTTTTTTCTCCTTAGATGTACTGATGCTCCTAGTTTAGAACTCAGGAAGACAATATCATTAACCTTCTGAATATCATGCATTAATGTTTTAATTCACATTTTAAAAATTCATGTTTGCATTATCACATTTACTGGGCAGTCACAGGCCAACTACTTAACCCAGCCAATGGTTCTGCTCTCCCCCCCTAAAAAAAAATAAAATTGACACACTGCCAATGGCAAACATGAAAGTCATATCAGCTCTGTCTGAATTAGAACTCACTAAAATGTGTTCAGATTCAAGTGGGTAGCCATGTTGGTCTGAAGCAGTAGAACAAAGTTTGAGTCCAGTAGCACCTTTAAGACCAACAAAGTTTTATTCAAGGTGTGAGCTTTTGTGTGCACACGATGTGTCTGAGGAAGTGTGCATGCACACGAAAGTTCACACCTTGAATAAAACACTGTTGGTCTTAAAGGTGCCACTGGACTCAAACTTTGTTCTAAAATATGTTGCATGAATTGTTAAATGTACTGTGCCTGCAGATCTGTATTATACATATAAAAAAATAAACATGCTTCTATTATTCTGACTCTGCATGCTGTAGAGAAATAGGATTTGTCATGATCCTACCACGCAGACACATAACAGCATTTACATGACATATACTTGCAACTATATAATATCTGAAGCAGCCTTTGCATGAAATTAGAATAGGTGAAAGTCTGACAACTTCCTCCATCAGGAATATCAAGACCTTCCTTGACAAAAACTTGACGTTATCAAACCCAGCCAAACTAATATGAACACAGCATATTACTCCCTTCTGTCTCTTTTAGGCTCTCCACCCAATAGGGAAAATCTGCTGTTCAAGCTGTCTTGTATTACAGTGCTGCCTTCAGCCTTTAATTACTGACCGTCCCCAGTCTTAACATGCAGCTTCTGCCAAAGGCATCAGAGCAATTCTGGAACACTGCTGCTTTCAATTCATAAAATTAATGTTTGTCTTCCTTGCCACTATCCTGCTTTACCTCTGATTTACTGTTACACACACTGAAAATCAAACAATCTATGCACTTTCAGTTTGATAAGATTCATGAACAAAATCCCCAGCTATAAGAGGTACCAAAGTACCAGGATTATCCCTAGACACCTGTACTTATTTGATCAGCCAGTACAAAACCCATATGTAGAGAAAATAAAGTTAATACCCAAAGTTGTAAGGCTGCAGTCTTTATCCAACAGAGTCACAGCTGAACACTAACTATAGACTATGTATGATGTTTAGATAGCAATAAGCTTCCCAAGGTTACACAGGTATCCTGATAACTGGAATTTACTTTTTGTAATCAAGCCTAGTCTTGTAAGCTACACTTTAATCCAGTGTGCTTTGAAGTAGCAATTTATTAGCCATTTAAAATGGCTGTTTCAAACGACAAAAATATTTACAATTTCTTGTAATTTGAGCTACTGATCTATCCAGCCCTAACGTTTCACTTCAGCAAAGTTATATTTTTGTTCGTCAGCTTTCTTGAAGAAACTCCTGCACAAGAACTTAAGTGTGCAATTGCTCTGCCTCAATTAATACTAAGCAAATGTTCACAAATTACTGACTCTCAGGTTATTGTGCCTGAAGGCACCATGGCTTTTGTACAGGGTATGATTACAAAGCTGGAAGTTATGATTTAACTGTAACACGTTAACCTGGAAGTGTGATTTACCAGTATAGGCTAATGGTATTGTATCTATAGATATCATCATAGTAACCAACTGTTTCAAGTTTTGTCTTCCTAATTAGGTTCTGCTAAAGGTCCAAATTGCCACATTAAATGTTCATACATCAGCTTTTTGACACATGATCTTAGAGGTCCAAATCGCCACATTAAATGTTCAAAGTCACAGAACCAAATATAACTCAGGTATAACATACATCAGCTTTTTGACACATGATCTTTTCATCCTTAACACAATGATGCAGTTATGGCTTAGTGAAACAGCGAGGCAAAACAGCAAATATGGGTTCAAAACTCAGGTTTGCTAGATCCATTTTGCTCTCATCTGTTGGTATAAAGCAAAAGTGGGGTTTGTCTTGGAAAAAGCAGCAAAGATTATGCAGCAATTAGAGCTGTGGCAACATGACCTACAATTTCAGGGTCACTTAATTTTTATACTAAAATTACTTAATGTGGGAAAAATACAACTCACATTCAGATTGTTACATTGTCCAGTTTTTTAATGCTATGTGTGGTGCATACCCCTTTACAGGATGACACTGGTATCTACATTTGCAAATTATTCCCTTGTAGGTGAAAATTAACCAACCTTCTCATAGAAGAACCATACCTGGGAGAAAACTTTTGACCTTAATTGTAGAGCTTATAAATTCCTATGTATCAACATATAATTTTGTTAGAAGCTGAAGTAACCTGGCATTTGGGATTTTTTTCCTACCATCTTCCACTGTGTAGTTAACAAAACAATCTACTTTACAACTTGAGGATGGCAAAACCAATTTCCCCCCACATTTATTACAAACAAGAAAATCAGTCAACAATTTAACAGCACAGTTTACATACAAATGTAAATAAATGTTGACTATTTTACCAAATTTACAATGTAACCATCTTTGTTGCCCTAAAGCAAGAGGATCTTCAGAAATATAGACTGGGTCCAAATGAAAGTGTGAGCAAACACACTCCAGTTCAATTCTTTTAGAACATTCTCATACTAGATTTTATTTATTTATTATTTATTTAAATAATCATACAATCCTGTATGAAAGTTTTGCAGTCTGATCCCACGTGTTTATTCTACATCTCAGTAAGGCAAGTACAGGACTGTAGCATTGGGGTTCTCTTATGCATGCAGCAGAATTCTTAAGTCAGCTCCTAACGTTAGTGTTTACTGGAACTTAATGCAAGTAGCAATGCCTCCACATCAAACACTTTGCTTTCTCATATACACCCAAGAACAACTTGCTTTTGCTACATACTTAAACTTTGTGAGTGAGTGGACAAGTTGTAATTAAAGTTATGCATGTGCCTTTTTCAAGCACCAGCTTGTTGTCTGGGATGTCATGTTTCAGTAGAGTTCATCTATTGCTTTCTAAAAGTAATTTTTATTTTATCCCTTTACTGAAATGCAGTTTACAACTGGTCCAGTTACTTGTTATAGTCACCTTGCTTAAGATTTGGGTGTGTGTTTTTTTTAAAGAAATGACAAAGAAGCATACATTCATAGTAAAGAGTTCAATCAGCATCCAATTTCTTATTTGTAGCTTTCTTGCTGAGAAATGCACTGCTTGCTTAATACCCTATGACACTACTGCTTGGACTAAAGGACAAAAAACCTCAAGTTGGTAGTTAAGGCATGTAGCCTTTTGTAATTAAAATTACGCTCAACACCTATTTAAGAGCTTTGTGCACAAAGGTCTATTGAAGAACCTATCTAGTACAGTTAAGTGTAATTCATTACTTAAAAACTTTGTTTTAGTCACCCACCAGATGGCAAGTTTGCAGCAGACCAGCCAAGATTCCCACAACCATCAGCGTTATACAGAGCTCAAAGGGGAAAAAATTGTGGGGGTGGGCGCGCTTTCCTAGATGCTTCCTGTACCATCAGTTCCTTTCTCCTACTATCTGCTAACACATTCAAGAGCCACCCTATTTCTGAAAACAGAATCAGACCAATGACTGCTCACATCAAGACAAGACATACAACAGCTGTATTAATTGTAGACACTGGCACTATGTTTTTCCCAATCCTAGAAAAATTAAACTGAAATATTAACCACTTGTATTGGTGTAATATTTGCTTTTAGCCCAAAGCTACATGTCCCCTGTAAGTAGCACCAGAACTCATCCAAAACGGCTTCAGTAGAAACTTGACCAGTACAATTGTCACAGAAGCTATTTAAGCCCCAGATTTAGCACTTCACACTTTCCCTTCAAATCTCACCATCACCCCTCCTATTTTGGAAGGAGTCTCTACAGCAATCCCTCATCCCCACCCCCCTCCCCTCCAGCAGCTTTCTGCTTAAAACCAGGGTCTAAAGTGGAGGAGATGTAAGCCACCTTACTCCTTCCCATCCAGACAAATCAAGAGCGCCTCCCCTTGCAAAAACATGCTTGCAAAATAACCCAAGAACACCCCCTCCCCCCAAAAAAAAAGCAGCCCACGATGCAACAGATACCGAGTGTTGCTGACTGCAGCGAGGCTGTGGAGTTAATTACACACAATCCAAACAAACCCTTCCCCTCACCACAGCTTTGCAGGCAAAAGCCCGCCAGCCAAGAGGAAGCCGGAGCGGCTCCACTCTCAGCAGCGGCCATCGACAGTCAGCAGCAGCAGCAGCAGCCTAACCCTCCTCCTCTCCAGCCGATCTTTAGGGGGAACCTTCCCTCCCTTCCCCGGTGTTCGGCCACTGCCACGGCACGTTTCGGACCCCCTTCCCCGCCCCCTCGCCAGAGACCGGAGCTCCCTTAATCCGCCCCCGAGGCTCGCACAACCAGAAGAACTCACTCTCCCCAAGGGGGCTCCGGCGATTCCCCCCCACAATGTCTACTTTATTATACCTCGTGCACGCCTACGGCCAAAAACTCCCTTCTCCTCGCACCGGGGAATTGGGGGGGCGGCGAGGCCTCTCGACAGCAGAAGGTGGACCCGGTTTTTGGAGTTCCGTCCCACACACTCCCCACGACCACGCCGCTTCCTGTGAGGAGGGGGGGAGCAAAAACCAACGCCCGCCTCGCTTCTCTGCCCCCCTCCTCCTCCTCCCCGCTCGCTCTGAGGAGACCGAAGTAGCCCCGGGACGAGACCCAAGTTTCTGAGGAAAGAAAACGCAAAAGGGGGAAAGGAGGACGGGACCCCCGAGACGGCACTAACACGGGTAGGGAGGCGAGAGCGCCGGGTGCCCCCCCGCGGCTCCTGCGTCCAGCCACAACCTTCGCCGCCGCCGCCGCCGCCACACAGCCGCAGCACGGGCGACGCAGGCGCCTTCCCCACGTCTCACCGCGCCCCGAGTCACAGTCGCCGCGGCCGCCGCGGTCCCACCAACCCGAGAGGGAGACAGGCTTAAAATGGCGTCGCTCACAAGGAGCTTCTTATAACGAGTGCAGGGACTCGACTGTATCCTGCCGCCGCCTCGCCTGGACGTGCGCGCAGCATTCCACAGGCAACCCACCCAGCAGCGCGCAGGGCAGAAAGGGGGGGGGAGGAAGAGGGGGTGGAGAAATAGTGCCCCTCCGCCCTTCCAGGCCGTCGCGCGCGCGCGCTCGTGCACGCCCTCCTCTACGAGGCGGAGGGAGATGAGCGAGAGAAGGCAGCAGGAGGAGAGGGAATTTCGAGAGGAGAGGGATTGTGGGAACTCCGGCGAAGGGGAGGGGGGCAGGCAGAGCGAGGCCTTGGAAGAACAAGGCAGGATAGGTGCAGGGATCCAGCAGAGAGTGGAGGTGTGATGAGGTCGGGGGGGGGGACTAGAGGGGGAGGGAGTTCCCCCCCCCTTTCTGGAGGCTGAGCCTGGGAATTATGCTCCTGCCGCCTGGACGTGAGGTTACTGCTGGGGGTTTTGGGGGGGGGGTAGCAGCTGTGATTTTTCTTAAGGATACAGTAAAGTTCCCACAACATATTAAGCTTTAAAAAAAAAAAAAATTGATTCTCTTCTTTGAACGGCATTCGACAAAAAGCGCCATCCTGCCTCCTCCCCTAGCTTTGCATTCAGCTAAATTAAGCAACTTTAAAATCAAGCCAGACCCGACCAATCAATGGCAATAAGACTCCTTTGGGTTTCCGGTGGCGGCCTCGCTACAAACTTACTTTCCCCGGAGAAAAGGGATAACCGAGAAACGCCTGGAATAGATTTTGCAAGTCGAAATCCTCCGGGCTCCTCCCGCCTGCCTTGTTCTTGCGCGGCTCCCCGCGAATCTGATTCTAGGCTGGCTTTCAGAACCACTCCTAAAAAAAAAACCCCGAAAAAGTTACTACAGGGAAGGTGGTGGCGGCGGCGGCGGCTCCCTCGCTCACGTAGGCGGAAACGTCTGCAGTGCCTTTCGAAACATTGGCCGCGGAGGCGCCGCCAACGCAAACACCACCACCTTTTCCAAGGGTTTTCCATCGGGGGGAGTGGGAGAAGAGAGACCTCCAACATTGCTACTCCGACTTCATTTTAACGCCTTCTGGGGAAACGATTGTATATTATTGCCTTATCACAGGAAAGGGAATGGTGGTTGCATGTAGCTGACTGCAAAGAATGAATTCTGCTGCACGGGGGGAGGCTCTGCCCCCATATATTTCACCCAACTTCTATCGATCTAATCATATATCCAAGATCATAACTGCGCAGACAAATCCTATACGACTCCGACGTGAAGAACTGATCTATTCAGCATCCCCGCCCCCAAAATGTTGCACCACAAAGATTTTACAGCAACGGCCTATATAGAATTTTACATGGGTTCCATCCTGTCATGATTTTTTGTGCTAGCAAGCTAACAGAACTATCCTCTCCGTCGGCTATACTGAGTACGCGAGTTCTGAGTTCCTAATATTCTCCAAAGGATAGAAGCTCCCATCCACAACCCTTCCGGTCTCATCGGTGTCTTTGCTAACCCTAAACGGCTGCCCACCTGGAACTGAGCGGAGGGATGACCAGACATATTTACTAGCGGCGGACCGCAATGGAGTCACAAACCTGAGGAGCGACCGGCCCTCTTCCCAAAGTTAAGGACTAGAAGGAACCGCAGCGCAGGCCGGCGGGGGGGGCGGAATCGGGGCCCCGCTGCTCGCAGTCTGCGCCGCTCCGACCCTCCCCAGGCGCGCCTGCCCTCCAATTACACCGACCCAGAGCGGCTCCCGGCCCGCCGCGTGTCCTGCCAGCTTTGTTTCTTTCTTTTAACTCCGCCTCTTCCTTATCTTCCCAGAGGTGGGAGGAGTTCAAGGCTGGAAGGATCGACGACTCTCCCGGAGGCCACGTGGGGAAGGGAAACCTGCCCGACGGCCTTTCCCCGCTTGCACCCGGGCGCGCACTTTTCCCCAACCCGAGCTGATCTCGCGCGCGTGTGTATGTGGTGAGAAGTCCCGAAGTTTTGTGCGCGTTTTGATCCCTTGAATCGTGGTGATCCCCAGTGTGTCTTTATCTCTCCGTGCTGGGGGAATAAGCGCCACTGACGTCAGATGGGCTTGCTTCTGTGTAAATATGCATACAGTCTGCCTGCGTAGCCGTTGTATGGAACTGCACCGGCTTCAGCGGATTTTAGACTCCACAGGAGTTGGAGATCTTTATGGGTTCTGAATGTTTTAACACGTTTGTTTCAGGTGGGTGTAGCCGTCTGAAGCAGCAGAACAAGGTGTGAGTCCAGTGGCACTTTTAAGACCGACCAAGTTTTATTCTGGGTGCAGGCACACCTCTTCAGACTTAACAAGTTTGTGTTCTCTGTCCCAGGGCGGCACACGACATAACTTCCCCAAGACCCCCCCCCCCCCGAAGCTCTTTTCCCAGTGCCTATTCAAGTATCAAAATCCAACAGGTATTTGTTAGGTATTTACAGGAAGAAGGCTGAAAACTAAATGCTCTCGTATGAGAAGCAAGAACCATTGATTTCAGTGAAATGTGTTCATTGATTAACGTGCTATGTGATAACTTCTTATTGTTACAGTTGTCCTGGAATATGTTTGCTAGAACCCCTTTGTGGCTTTCTGTGCAACTGGCTAGCAAAAAAGATACAAGTGATATGGGTGCATTATTTATTTATGTTATTTATAATATTTGTTTCCATTTCTTTAGTAGAGGTGACACAGAATTCCACTAGAAAATTAAATCAGGAAATGGTTTCCTAAGTAGGGTTGCCAGCTGCCTGAAGGGGAAAATGTTCCTTTAATAGCAGCTTGATGTGATGTTATGTACTAGAGTATACTCTTTACCTCCGTGCCATGAAAATCTTCAGCTACCCATTTCCACTTCTGTTAAAGAGGCAAGACTTTTTCCCCAGGTGGTTGGCAACTCAATTTCCTGCCAGTTTAAAGAGTGCTTTGCTGTTCATTGTGCTTGTATTTGGATCAAGATTTTAATGTTTATATCCCGCATTAAAAAACTTAATTGTATCAGTCTACTCGGTAAATGCGTAAATTGTTAATTTGATAGAGAGATTTAGTGACATTTTAAATTTATCAGCCAATCCTAGGCAAGCTTACTCAAAGGTAAGCTGCACTGTTGAATAGGAACAAGGAATATTGGGTTTACTTCATAAATAAACAGAATCAGGTTACCTGGGGTGGTGGTGATATAACTTTGTTTGAATATCTGCAGGATCCATAGCTAAAATGTGCAGTTTGTTTTTATTTCAAAGTATTGTCAACACCCCTATGGGGTTGAGAAGACTAGATTACCCTTTATTATTGAAACCTTAGTTCAAAAGATAATTGTGTACCATCTCAGCCCCTGAGTCACTAAAGTGGCAGAATACTCCGGACAGTTTAGAAAACTCATATAAACATTCCACGGATTTAGAATTCTCACAAGAGCTTGTGTCAACAAGCCCGTAATAGTTACAGTGGAGGCTGGAAAGTCCAGAAAATACATAGGTTAGCAGATCAAAAGGAATCAACAGCCCTTCCCCACAACTGGTAGTGTCTAAAAGAAGGATTATAGTATATTTTATGGAACTCTACTATTCTCAGACAACAGTCTTTAAAATAAAGAATATCTGAGAATGCCCTAGCTACAGATCCAGCCAGTGATTTATCCATGTCAGTATTCTAGTTTAAATCAAAATGGTTGTGAAGGTGAGCAAGAAAAAGCATTATCGGAACGAAAGGTTTCCATCTAACCTTAGCTGGTTGCAATGGACTGTGGGACCCAAAGCTGCTGTACCTGTCACTTTGCTATGCTAGACATCGGTGATAGGTAGAGAAGAAGTGAACATGTTTAAGTTTCACCACCTTAGGCCCGCTTTTACTTTTTGTAAAATGGGGACACTGGCACCCATGTTTTAGGCCCTTGCCAGAAAGATGTGTTATATTCAATTAGAAGTCTTGGGGCTAATAGGCTGTTGCTATCAAGTTGCCTCAAAGCAATTCCGCTGGGTATTCAATCACAACCGGAGAATCAGTCAACTGCCCTTGAAGCATTTCATGGTCCCCTGTACCTTTCAGAGCTTCTTTGTGTGCCATCCCACCCTCTGAGGGTTGAAGAGCTGGGCCTATTGAAGTCTAGATATCGCAGGAGCAGGAGGGGCAGCGTCTGTATTGAGAGTCTCTGGCCCTGGAATTCAGGCACGTTGAGGAAGACCAGGGAAATCAGGCGGTTATACCAGTAGGTTTCTAAACTTTATTTGAAATATATTTCCAGAGGCCTCTGATTTCCCCCTTTTGTATTTTTAGCCATTCCCTCTGTATCTTATTGCATATTCTTAGAACATATAGGCAATTGTGCATCTGAAATTTTGGGCTCATTAGCTTTGTGTGTTAGCTGTGATTTCTCTGTTATGGTTTTTTTTTACAATGTTTTTTAGAGGCTGGGTATGCCGAGTTCCAGGGTAATGCTGTAAGTGGTCCAGTTACTGACTAACTTTTAATAACTGCTGTTTATGATTGAATTGGCTCAACCCACAATGTAATACAACAGAGATTCAGAAACAAAAATGAATGGTCTTGCAAGGCTTAATGGATTCACCGAGTTGCATCTGGCAATTATTTTATTCAAGAGATGCTTGTGATATGTATAGTTTGAGAAGTTTTGTCCAAGGGTATGCTTTGACAGATTTGTTGTGATGACTGGTAATGGCACAGCAGAGACTTATATCCCCCATCCTGCTCCTGCTGTCATTATTATCTTTGCAATGTGAAAGCTTCATCAGAAATCACTTAGTTTTGTGATTCTGTTCATGAGGAGATGCAAACGCTCTTAAAAAGTTTGTTGGCATGTTCTTATTACTCATCTTCGAGTACGTTACTGTTTAAAATCAACTTTAAGGAAGCAAACAAAATTCAGAAAATCATGATTAAGGTGGACTTAATTGTCCCTGACTTCCACTGCGAATATTAAATTCTAGCTATCCTTATTTCAGGGATATAATGAAGAATTAAATTGCAATGCCCCTAATGGAGCAAAACTGCCAGTTAAAGAAACATCAAAACACTGGGCCTCAGCCTTTGATACAAGGCATTGAAAGATGGAGATGATTGACTTCTAATGCTGTGTGTTCTAGGAACATATTTTGGAATTAATTATACCAATACTTTGGTGGGTTTTAAACACTAACTTCATTCTCAGTGGCATCCAATTGCCCAGCAATAGCCTCTCCTGCACATGCTACCTTTTCACACCCTCAAGTAAAGCTTTTATGTACAGGGTTACTATCCTTTGGCTTCTGTGAAACAATACAAAAATAAAAGCGAAAGATGTAAGAGATGTAGTGTTTTGGAGTTCCATTTAGTCTGTATACATAACCAGCACAACGTGTTCCATGAAGATGAGAAATATATGTAAGCATAAGCTGTAGTTTTGCACAATAGAGGAATAATTATTCTGCCTGGTTTTAGGTTTTGTAAATATTATTACCAGAAGCAGCTTTTTAAAAAAAAGTTGCTGTGGTATGTACAAATGTTGTCAATTCCAAATAAATTTAGTGGATTTCTGAAAACTCTGGGATACTGTGGTGAACATTGACAGTTGGCTAAATATGGTTGTGAATAATCACATATATGTCCAGAAAGTGGGGAAGTATGCATTTGATTTTTGCACATCTAGTTTTACTCATCTCTGTAATAGATGTGTTAGTGTTGTTTATTTGTTGCTGCAGATATTTTGAGTTAAGAGTCCTTAACGGTTGTTATGTATTTTAATGTAAAATTGTAAATGCAACCTTTAGGTGGACTTCCCCCCCCCCTTAATAAAAACGACTTGGTTTTTATTAAATTTATGCAGGTACCACAACAGGTACACTTGATAATTCTGTTGCGGTATAGTAACTTCCAAGTCACGAAGTAGACACATTAGTCATCCCACAATGTAACCAAGGAAGTATGAATGGGAGGTGTCACTTTCAGTATATCCATATAACAACCCAAATAAGTTAACAGAAAGATTGGTTAGCAATTATGTTATTTTTTTACCATGTGGAAAGCTAGAAGGGGGAGGAGTGATGGGTAAATTCAAGTACACTTGCACCAGTGTAGCTCCACTGATCTCAATACATCGATGCCAGTGTAAGTGGTCCTTGAATGCCTCCCAGTTATGAGTGGAGCTGGCAGACCATGTCTCCTTTTTGAAGTGTGTCCTATCAAGCATCCCCTAGAACCAGAGTGATCATTAAATATATATCTAGTCCTTTCTGAATTATGTACTTCATCTTCTGTTTAAATCAATATGGGACTGCTGTGTTTACCCAGCCTTGCAGAAAAATTAGCTGCAGTCAAATAGAAAGCAACAGAAGCAGCAAAAAGGTGCATTACTTGCCCTTTTCCTCATTCAGCTCCATCCACCAGGTGCCATTATTTGTGGGAATAGGTAACTCCTTCAATGCTGGTACTTGATGACAGAGAACAATTGATGAGGGGATATGAATGAGGTGATAGACTGTTTTGAAAATATTCTGTTCCAGTTTTTTGTATTTCTTAGCAGATTAGAATGGATTTCTTCGCCTTCGTAACAAATTGTTAACTTGAAAATATTTGACAGCTGGATGAGAATTTTATGTTAACAGACCTCCAAATAGAATAGTTTTGGTGATAGAGTCAACATGTAAGTGCCTTTAGATTAGCCCACCAATCTTTTAATTTTCCTTCCATCCGTAAAATGGTTAAACTGCTTGGAATATAAATTCTCAGTTTAGATACAGTTATACCAGCAAGCCACATATGAATCCACTGGTCTGCTTTCAAGGAGAGTCTCTCCGAAGACAAAGGGAGCCTCAATAACTAGCTTGCATTATGGTGCTACTACTAATACTAATAGCATTCATGCACTTCTATATTGCAAACACTGTATACATTTAATATCTGAGCTTTTGATTTCTTAAGCAAGGACAACAATGGTTACCGTTCTGTGTCAGAGGTATGTTGGGGTGGTTACCATTGATGGAAGAAGATAAGTTATGGAGACAGCTGCCAACAAAGGACATAAAGCGTTTACAGTATGTTTTCCTTTCGGTTTTCTTTCAATGCAGAGTCAGTATCATTCCGTCTCTTGGATTTCATCCCTCTTCCCCTCCCTTCTTAAATTTCAAAATGGTCGCAGATTTTTTTATTCACGAAAAGGTTAAAGGCGTTTCCCCATCGCAACAGGGATTATCCTACCAGAGGATTCTGGGACTGCAGATGTATACTGCGGCAAAATCCTAAATTCATCAGTTTAAGAAAAAAAATCATTTCCAGGCCCCAGCTGCTAAAAATAATAGTATTATTGTAAATCATTGATAAGATTAAAACATAAAGCCATTTTACACTCCAAAGCGTCCTAAAATACTGGGCTTTCCTGTTATTTCATTTCTTAAACAATGCAAATTTTAAAGTAGCTTTTCTATCCCGAGCACGCAGCGCCATGAAATCGATAATTTTTGATCTTTTGGTTAGTAGGCAACATGGTGAGCTATTGCAGAGACTGAGGCAGCAGACATGTTCTTGTCAGCTCAAAATTTTCATATTGTTTTTGACTCAATGGAGACTTGTCGATGGGAAACTGAGCCAGTTATATCTTCAAGCTTCCTGTGTTGCCGAAGGGCTTTTTAAAAAAAAAAAATTAAAAACATGTTTTTACGTACCCGTATACAAATATTTTCTTTTCTTTTAAAAAAAGAAATACAATTTACTGGATTTTAAATAAAAAAAAATTATGTAGAAAGAATGGCTGGTGTGATTATAATCACATCATGCAAGGTCCACGGTTTCCATTTAGTGAAATTTCGCAGAGGGCAACTTCTTAAGAACATCCCTGCTGTGCAGAGTGAAAAGCATGAACAAACCAAAGACAGAATTCATCTGTGTTTATATTTTACAGACAATGAAAAACCTACTCTTTGTATGCCTTTTTTTCTCCACCTTATTATTTCATGAAAACTGCAGCATTTTCCCCACCCCCCACCCGAACACTCACCGCCCAGCACTGCAGTGTTTGGTATTTCTGTCTTTCTTTCTCCCCCCCACCTTCTTCTTCTTCTTCTTTTTCTCTCTCACAAATTCTGCACGCGCCATCTTTGTCCATTGTTATCCTCTTCTGAATTCGGTTGGCCAATCACTTTCAAAACGATTAATAAATAGAAGGCGAAATGCCCCGATCATGGTTAATATGGATTTGTTTCTCAATTACGTATTTTCTTTTCTCACCCCCCCCCAAGAAGACGGGCAGAGAAGCCTCCCCAAGAATTTTCTGAGACTGCCATAACCTGTTGTATACCATGATGATGAGAATATTAACATAATAGCAACAGCTGCAGCCTAAATAGAACCTATGAGATAATTAATGTGCTACAACAAATTAATTTGCTGCAGGTGTGTGAGATCTGAACTCCATAACCTAAGCTATTTCCTGTTTGAATACCATTAAGCCCCCACCCCCACAACAAACAAAAATAAAATGCAGATCGCCATGTCCAGTTATTAATATCTCCTATGCCTGTTGTCAGGGTCCATCTCTCCTAATGTTTTAATCATTAGCAGAGGACAAAAAAAGTTAGCAGATTTTCAACCATGTTATAAATGGTTGGCGTTAAGGAAGTATTTAAGCAAGACTCGATGATGCATCTTGCCTTGAAAATAAAACACCTTTGCTGTAGTCTAAGAGCCTTGTTGATAAAAGGAAGGGCATTGATGTAAAAAGAAGGGCATTGATAAGTGCGCACGGAGGGCTTCTGGTGAGCCATTCTCAGCAGTAGCTGATGCAGATGGGATCTGCTTTGCATCTTCTGCTGGAAGAGAGAGAGGAGGAAATAAGGCTGCCATCTAAAGCGTACCAGCTGAGTACGGCAGTCCCACCGAACTCAGGTTCCAAGCAAGCCTGGTTAGGGTTGGTCTGTAAATGATATTTGGGATGTTCGGCTAGTAAAATTGGCAGGTGAGCCTGAATAAGAAAAGGCCTTGGAAAATTGTGGCTAAGCTGAACAGGTATATTTTGGATCATGCTTTGTTAAGTTGATGTTGATTTGCTAATTTGCTGCCGCAACGTAATGTTTTAGAGAGAAATTATCTAAAGCAAGCGATTCTGCACTACTTGTTTTGAAAGGTTGCTCAGCCTTCCTGAATAACCTTGACATTTTTGTTATAAATCCAACGCTCTGTAGATACAGGTATTCTTTTTTTAAAAAATGCTATCAACTTAATTTCTTGGATAAAAAAAAATGCTATCAACTTAATTTCTTGGAGTCTGATTAGATTTCATTGATATTTTGACTTAACTTCAGAGTGAGCTGAGTATCCAGAGAGCCAGTTGGCTCTGAATCACCCCGTGCCCAGAAAAGAAACCAGCAGCCTTCTTTCACCTTTATTATGAGCAAAGGAGTCATGTGGAGAAGTGTTCACCAACAGGATCTAGCTTCAGCTTTAGGCCAACTTACACCCCTAACTGAAGTATGTCTGCCTTGATCCAACGATAGGTGCACAGGAGCTCAGTGCAGTCCTGAACTTGGCTGCCTGGTTCACTTCTATGATTGGGCAGTTCCATGCAAGCTTCCCTGTAGCATGCAGGAAGCTGTTCCCAACATTAAAGAGAACGAGACGCTTATTTGAAATAATAATATCCTTCAAAATAGGATGGTGACAGACCCCATATCTTCAGGCGTGGCCTTACCCTCTCATATCTAAAATGAGCACGAAAGAGCTGTATGGGTCAGGAGTGTGTAATCTTCCATCAAATCTTGTCCTACATTCCCCCAGATCTAACCCCCCCCCCCAAAAAAATCTGGCTGTGATACTACAGAGGTTGCTCTTGGGTTGCTTTAAATGGGACCTCTGCTCACTTGAGATGGTTATTGGGTCAGGTCCATGACTGAAAACCTGATTCTCCTGTTGTGTCTTGTAGTTTACGCCCAAGTGAGGATTTTTAGGACTGGAATTATAACATTGCTGTCTTGTTTGAAAGTGCAAAAGATCCCAGTGTTTCTATTAACCATTTGCTATAGTGCTTTCTTGGAGTAAGGCACTGATTTTTATTTTTAATTAACCATAGCGGTGTGATCCCGAATTCCTTGTATTAATAGAAGCATCACATTGATATTTAGACAGCCCATATACAATGTACTGTCTAAATGTTTCTATTTATTTACTTATTTAAATTCATAGGTACAGATCCGTGCCTCCATCCAGGCACTCAGGTGACCATAAGTAAACAAAGGCATGTTTTAATTTTTGGTTTTTTGTAAAGTATGAACAACGGCTATTATATGTACACTTCTCTCTTTTAGTGGGTTTTTTTGTAAAGTATGTACAACGGCTAGAGCATCCTGGGCATTATATGTACACTTCTCTCTTTTAGTGGAAACCTTTTATCTCACTTTTTTTGGATACAAAATAAATGTGAATTTCACATTTTTTTACAGGAAATCCCAAACCCTTCTGACTTTTCCTCACTGTTCAAGGCAATGTATCTTGCGTTAGCTGCCGACTTTCCTGCGGGATAGGAGTTCCATTTTCCAGTCAGCCATGGATTAATTCTTACATGTCATTGCCTTTTTTGTATTTCTTCTGCTCCTTCACACCATTCTGCCCATCTAATCCTTAAGCCCTTAATCAGACCAAACTTTCATTGATGTCAGCGACTCTTTTGTCTGGATAACAACTGCCAGACCACTCCCTATAGCTGCATCACTCTGGTTATATTCATACAACTCTGCTATAATGGAGGCATGAATAAAAAGTCTCCTGTTTACCACATGGCAACAAATCCACTAGTTTTTTCTTCATGCTTCTGTATGAAATGGCATTTTGAAGATACGGGAATGTGGGTCCCTCTGCAATAAACAGGTCGCTGTAAGTTAAGACCCCTGTCGTCTTGCTGTTTAGGTGTCTGAGTGGACGAGAGCAACTGGCTAGCTAGGAAAATAAGAACTCTGATTATAGCTCATCATTTTCATACAGAACTCTTCAGACTTTTAGGTGAGTGATTTTAAAACAGGTTATATCACTTAAGAATTAAAAACAATTCATGCCACTTATATTCTGCTTTTATTGCAGAGAGGTGCTCGAGCAGGTCAATATCTCATATATCCCTTTGCTGCTGGTAGTACAGACCATCCCCTCAGTTGACAGTTCATTTGTAGAATCACATAAACGATATGATAACGCCACTGTCCTACTGTGATGGTAGATTTCCGTGCACTTCAGACCAATGCTCCCTCTAAGCTGTGGAGTCTTGTGAGCAAAAATTCTACTTTGTGAGCTACTGGCGTTCAAGTTGTGAGCGAGCGATTTGGCTGCTGCATAAATTAGTTTGTTCTGGAGCCATCCTTCCTGAGCCAAGACAAAAATGTGTGCGCTAGAGGCTAAAAAAACTGTGAGCTAGCTCACACTAACTCAACTTAGAGGGGACACTGCTTCAGACTGTAGCTAGGAAAACCATTCTTTCCGAAGTTAGATTCAGGCTGCAATATTATTCATGTGTATTTGGAAACAAGCACTATTGAAATAAGAGGAATTAAACATACAAGATCAGGCTAATGCCACAAATGGGTAGAAGACAGTTGCAGATATGGTTGTGGGTTCTTATTGTCTTGTGTCAGTTTCATCACTGGAGCCGAATAACACATTTCCATTTTTTTCAGCTCCTCCCTTTCAACTCATGTCAAATGTTTTTTTTGTTTTTTTTTAAAATGTGGATTTTAAATAGGGCGAATAAGGAACACTTATGTTCTTACATATTTGGCGCTTTCTAGTGTAAGAATACATTTCGCCCCCTCCTCTCCCCAGAGTGCCCTGCCATTTCAGTGTAATTGTCTTGGTTGCCAGTGTGTGAGGATAGGCAAAGCATTTTAAAAATAATTTAATTTTTTTTTCCTGAGCTGAGACGCTACAATATCATTCCTTTTCTTGTTCCATTCTTGTGACTGAAGAAGACCAAAGATGTTGGTGATAATGTAGAGTGCGAAATCAACACCCTTTATATGGATTCACAGTAAGCCTATATTCATCCTTTAGTGGGGAGGTCAGTATTATCCTCATTTTGCAGATTGCGGGGGGGGGGGGCTGAGACCAGGAGAGAGCAGAATGCCCGATATCTGCATGAGAATTTCCTGGCTCACACTTTTACAGGACCATCCTGATCAGAGTCACACCCTTTGAAGCCCACTGACTTCAATTGTATGCCGCCTTCCCACCAACTTAGGGTTCCCAAGGAAGTGAACAATCAAAATATTGAAACCAAATTTACAATTCAGATAAATATATTTAAAATCTTTAAAACAAAACAAAAATACAGAAACACAAGCAAGGAGGAGAGCTAATGAGAGTTAGGGAAAGCCTAACAAAACAGAAAAGTCTTCACCTGTTGGCAGAAGACAACAATAGAAGGAGACCGGCAGATCCCCCTAGGAAGAAAATTCCAGAGTTTTGGCACCATGACCAAGGATCCTCTTTCTGAGGTTGCCATCTGTCTAGCCTCAGATGGCAGGGACACCTGAAGCCGGGCCTCTGAAGATGAACAGAGTGGTCAGGTAGTAGGATTGGCAGGCCCCTTTTGCCCACCAGCAGGGGGGATGGGGGGGATGTTCTAGGAGTGGGAAGTGACGTCACCCTCCCCATCACCCCCAAAACAGTGATGTTGCATGCAACATGCCTACAACACCTAAAAGTGATGTCAGCACATCAGGGGCGACGCTCTGGATTTGGGGCAAAACTCTGTGGTAAAACTGACATCAAACCATAGAGTTTTGCCCAAAATCCAGAGTGTCACCCCCCAAAAAAAAATGTTGCCGACGTGCAATGTCACTTCCGGGTGATGCAGGCATATTGCATGCAGCATAAGGAGACCGGCAGATCCCCCTAGGACCAAAATTCCATGACCAAGGATCCTCTTTCTGACGTTGCCATCTGTCTATCCTCAGATGGCAGGGACACCTGAAGCCGGTAGGTGGATCCTAAGGTCCTTTACTCCATTTATATCCCACCTTTCTCCACAATGGGGACCTGAAGTGGCTTACATTGTTGTCTTCTCCTGCACGTTATCCTCACAAACTACTATGAGGTAGGTTAGGCTAACTGTTTGTTCTGGCCCCAGCAAGCTTCCGTGGCTGAGCAGTGATTTGAACCTCGGTCTCCCAGATGCTAGTCCACCACTAACCACTGCTCAACACATTCTCATCCTGCAAGAAGCCTTGGGTTATATGAGAAAGACTAGCATGTTGATACTTCTCCATTGGAAGAACATGACTATTTCAACCCAGTGTAGCACCAGTTCGGTGTTGTGGTTTGGTGTAGTGGTTAAGTCAAAAACATTGCCGACGTGCGATGTCACTTCTGGGTGATGCAGGCATATTGCATGCAGCATCGTTTGGGAGGGGATTCCCTCCTGCCAGCCAGCTGGCGAACAGCAGACAGGAGCCCGCAAAATTGGGGGATCCCCCACCCCCACCAGGCGAATGGCAACCCTTTCGGATAGAATCATATAGGACTAGGTGGATCCTAAGGTCCTTTACTCCATTTATATCCCACCTTTCTCCACAATGGGGACCTGAAGTGGCTTACATTGTTGTCTTCTCCTGCACGTTATCCTCACAAACTACTATGAGGTAGGTTAGGCTAACTGTTTGTTCTGGCCCCAGCAAGCTTCCGTGGCTGAGCAGTGATTTGAACCTCGGTCTCCCAGATGCTAGTCCACCACTAACCACTGCTCAACACATTCTCATCCTGCAAGAAGCCTTGGGTTATATGAGAAAGACTAGCATGTTGATACTTCTCCATTGGAAGAACATGACTATTTCAACCCAGTGTAGCACCAGTTCGGTGTTGTGGTTTGGTGTAGTGGTTAAGTGTGCGGACTCTAATCTGGGAGAACTGGGTTTGATTCCTCACTCCTCCACTTGCAGCTGTCGGATGACCTTGGGCAAGCCATAGTTCTGTCAGAGCTTTCCTTGAAAGAGCCCAGTTTCTGTCAGAGCTCTCTCAGCCCCCCCTGCCTCACAGGGTGTCTGTTGTGGTGAGGGGAAGGGAAAGGA
>NW_015162024.1:72668-90996 GCF_001447785.1 Gekko japonicus | reverse complement strand
CCTCCCCCCCCCCCCCCGACAAGGATCTTGGGATACAACAGTATTGCTAGCCAAAGATCCAACATCACTCATGAGAGATTTTTTTTTGTCTCTAGGAAATATAGTATAAAAATATTATATTAAAATCTAGTGGAAATACAAGCCAAAAATGTCAGGAATCTGCTTAACCATAAAAAGAGAGTCTTGTGGCATTTTAAAAAATAACAGATTTATTATGGAATAAACTTTCATGGGTTGGAGCTCATCTCTACTGATGCTTGAGACCTTGACAAAATTGACTTTTCACTGCTTAAAATCAATTACCTGCATCATCAGCATATAGGGAGATTTATATAGAACAAATCTGTCCCTTTCATATTCTGCCATGTTTTAAGGGGCTGATTCTCTTAAAGTGAAGCACTCAGGCAATATCTTTAACTGGCATGAAGGTTGGACACAATCAGGTAAGCAAGAAATTTACACTTGTACAAACTAGAAAATGGCCTCCAAACCACAAGCTGAAGACGTGTTTAGCTTCTTTATTTTAAAAATAAGTTTCCTTGTGAAGTCTGGGGAAAATATATATAAGTACAGCAGCTGCAGTCACTGCAGATACTGGCTATTGTAGCTGTGCTTTTATCAGCAGACATGAGCTACATATGTTAGTCGACTGTTTATACATTTCTGCATTGTCCACAGAACATACAGGGGAAAAAGACCAAACGAGGGGTGTAGGAAACATATAGAAAAGCAGTTCCCATGGAATATATATAACTTTTGTATACCAGCTTGTCACCTCCCTTCTTGCCTTCCAACAGCATTTTCAACCACGTCATCTTTACACAGCATGCTTTAGAAGATCCTAGAAATATCCCATGGGAATTGCTTTTCTATATGTTTCCTACACCTTCGATTACGAGTCCCTTCTCACACACACACACTCCCGGTTTGGTCTTTTTTTCTGTATGTTCTGTGGACAATGCAGAAATGTATAGACAGTCGACTAACATCCCAGCATAGAGATGCAAAATATAGTTCAGGGCTGCCACATAAATTATGCAGCAAGGCCTCCCAATTTAAGCCTGATGTGGCACACAGGACAAGAGGCCTTGAATAAGGCGGGAAGAAAAGGGGAGCCAATTAAGAGTTCTGTCAGGAGGAGGGGCTCTCTTTGTAAATAGGGAGACATACTAATAGCACCATGCCAGTCACGCTTCCTTTTACGATCTTTGCAGCTTGCAGTGGGATATCAGATTGTTAGATGTTTCTTTAAAAGCGAGAGGGAGAGAAGGCTGACAAGCAAATAGTTGGTAATTCCATTTCTCTGTGAGTTGCTGAAACTCTGAAGTTGCAAGAATGGGGAAGCTCACAGCTGATTTACAAGTTACTTTTTGCTACACTAAGATCAGTCTCTCACCCTACCACTTTTTTTGAGGGGGTGGGGGTTCAGATTCCCCTTTTAACTGCTGTTGGCTTAGTTATGGCTTGTTTTTAATTCTTGGTGGGTGCCATAGGTCCTTTTCTAGACAAAGGTGGGTTTAAAATGCTTAAATAAATAAGTAATCTGTGATGTGCTAATGGAAACACAAGAGTATTTTCTTTCTTGGGAATCAGCAGTGTGAGTTATATGCCTCCGAAGCTAAGTGGGGGAAGAATTTGATAGGCAGTGGCTTTACTTGCTGTGAAATTTCTGGAACAGAATGTTTCGCAACAATAAGCATAAATGAATTTAAATCCTAATATTTTAACTAAATTGGAATATAGGTTGGTTTCTAAAGCTTGCTTTCTTGTAACTTCCTGTGGAACATTTGAGAAACCAACAGACCAAAGTCTATAATCCTAAATATAGTTTCTTGGAAATAAATTCCATTGAAAACCATTGGAACTTACTTCCAAGTAAATGTGGTTAGGATTAGGCTGTAAATTGCTTAAACCCAAGTCAATTGACAAAACCAATTTGTGGATCATAGCCATTAATAAAATAATAAAATTACCTCATGACATCCAAAATTATTATGTTCCAGCATATGGAGGATCTCCTCCCCCCTCCTTCAACTCCTAGCATACTATTCTTGACTGTTGTCTATATTTAGGATTTTATAAAAATGTTACTTTAAAAGGCGGTGATAACACTATCAAAATATTATTATTGATACAGTTATCAAAGCTGAAACCCAAAGAAAATAGCCTCAGATCACAGGGGGAAGAATCAAAGCCAGCGTTCTGATAATGACTATGGAGAGTATTTTTGGTCTTATGGGTGAAGAAGTCCATTCTGACTTAAGGAAAAACATACCATAATGTGACCATAAATATCTCCTAATGCACAAGAAACACATTCCTCTCACTGCGTTCTAACTGTCCTAAGATTCTTTTTGAAGTGGAATTTCAAGCTGACATAGTGGGAACTTGGGTATCATCAACCATAGTTAGTGTCAATATAGTGGTAAAACTCTGGTTAAAGCTGACAAGAAAAGGGAAATACACATGTGGGATAAGTTAGGAAATACTGTGGGTATTTCATACTGACCAAATCAAAATTCTGCACCAAGAGCACATAGATTCTGTGCCAAAATGAGCTACATTTTACTCTTCTGTAATGTGATGCAAATTGATATGTTTGGGTGCTTTATTTTGCTTGTGCCAAACAGGGATGTGGTACAAAGAGCTTTTACAGATCACTGAAGTGCCATACCGATCACTGGAAATCCTGTTCAGTTTCTTCCCCCACTACCACCTCCATTCCTAAGATTTAATTGGGAAAGGCCTGTAGCTCAGTAGTCCAACACTTACTTTGTATGCGTAAGGTCTCAGGTTCGGTCCTTGGCATCTCAAGTTTAAGCATCTTAAGTAGCAAGACTTGGGAAATGCCTCTGCCTGAGACCCCAGCGAGCCTTTGTCAACCGGAATAGACAATACTGGACTCCACGGACTAATGTTCTGGCCCATTGTAAGATACCTTCGTATGTTCACTTTTCAAGCCTTCTTTGTAGCCTTAAGGACTAGAAACATTTTTGAAAAATTGAATTAGGAGATAGGCAATCTACTGGCTTTTCCCCCTCCCAGTCCCTGAATTCTGTATATTTTCTATATGGTCGTAGAATGTGTGGAGTTTTGCTTATGACCAGCATGCCCTGCTTGAGCACCTGCAATTAAGAGTCCTAGAGAGATCTGGGAATCTCGTAGATGGAGGGGATATATCAGCCACAAAGTGCCCCATAAGACAAGCTGCCTTGAAAACAATTCCTATCAAAGTCCCCTAGTATCTGAAGGCATCACTGTGTTACACGCGGAGAAAAGATTTACACATATTGAGTTCAGTGTTATTGCTTTGACAAATAAGATAATCCCTTGGAGCTCGTTCCTGCATAATCATTTCGGTATGTTTCCTCTGACCTCAGAAATAGAATTAGAGATGAGAGCACTTGGGTAGATGGAAGGCCACTTCCGTAGGCTTTCCATTGCCTCTGGGCTGATAGCTTCTGGAAATGTTATAGAAAGGGCTTTAGAAATCTGGACATTAAGGGAACCCCAAGCAAAACATCAAAATGAATGAATTGTGCCAGCTACATTTGCAGTACATGGTTTCATTTGAACGGCTTTCGTAGTTGCAAAAGGTCTCTGAATAACTTTCAGGCTGCTATTTAAACTTTCTTGTGATACCAGTGGTAATTAATATTATACTTCTGAATGTTCAAAGCCCTTCACATATTTCATACACTCTTTAGAACAGCCCTGCAAGGTAGTTATCACATCCATATTGCAAATTGGGAGCTGAGGATGCTTCCTTAAGCCTACTTTGTGAGTTTGTAGCAGTGGCAAAATTTGAACTAGAGGCTTGTTGATATGTAACTCATGTTCTCCCACTCAGCTATAGGATCTATCACTCTATGCTATAGTAGCTCTTCAGTTCCACGTTATTTCCATTTAAAGTTGAGTGCTTCTTATTCACCTTACTCATCCAGTCTCCCAGTTAATAGTCTTCGATCTGTGCTGTTATGTTGTGAAACTCTATAAAGAGCCTTCTCATTTAACCAGATGAGACCCCCTCACCCCCACCCCTCACACACTTGAATGCATTTTAAATTTCTCTGATTGCTCTTTTGTTGTTCAGTCGCACAGTCGAGTCCGACTCTTCGCCACCCCATGGACCAGAACACGCCAGGCCTTCCTGTCCTCCGCCGTCCTCTGAGGTTTGCTCAATCTCATGTTGGTTGCATCTATGACACTGTCTAACCATCTCATCCTTTGCTGTCCCCGTCTTCTTTGACCTTCAGTCTTTCTCAGCATCAGGGTCTTCTCCAGTGAGTGCTCCCTTCTCATTTGGTGGCCAAAGTATTTGAGCTTCAGTTTCATTATCTGGCCTTCCAGGGAACAGTCAGGGTTGATTTCT
The DNA here is from genome assembly GCF_001447785.1 of Gekko japonicus. Classification (NCBI taxonomy): domain Eukaryota; kingdom Metazoa; phylum Chordata; class Lepidosauria; order Squamata; family Gekkonidae; genus Gekko; species Gekko japonicus. Next base: position 86,624 of record NW_015162024.1, on the reverse strand, counting down.
TTTAGGATTGACTGATTTGATCTTCTTGCAGTCCAAGGGACTCTCAGGAGTCTTCTCCAACACCATAGTTCAAAAGAATCTATTCTTCAGCACTCGGCCTTCCTTATAGTCCAACTCTCGCAGCCATACATGACTACTGGGAATACCATTGCTTTGACCATGCAGACTTTTGTTGGCAGGGAGATGTCTCTATTTTTTATCATGCTGTTTAGGTTCGCCATCGCTTTCCTCCCAAGGAACAGGCGTCTTTTAATTTCATGGCTGCTGTCACAGTCTGCGGTGATCTGGAATCCCAGGAACGTGAAGTCTGTCACTACTTCCACGACTTCTCCTTCTATTTGCCAAGGAGTGATGGGGCTGGATGCCATGATCTTAGTTTTTTTTATGTTGAGCTTCAAGCCCACTTTTGCGCTCTCCTCTTTTACTCTGAGCAAGAGGCTCTTTAGATCCTTTTCACTTTCAGCCATTAGAGTGGTATCATCTGCATATCTGAGGTTGTTGATCTTTTCCCCAGCAATCTTAATTCCCGCTTGTGATTCATCCAGGCCAGCATTTCGCATGATGTACTCTGCATATATATTAAATAAGCAAGGTGACAGTATACATCCTTGTCGTACTCCTTTTCCTATGCTGAACCAATCAGTTGTTCCGTATCCGGTTCTAACTGTCGCTTCTTGGCCCTTATACAGGTTTCTCAAGAGACATGTGAGGTGGTCTGGTACTCCCATCTCTTTAAGGACCTGCCATAGTTTGTTGTGATCCACACAGTCAAAGGCTTTAGCATAGTCAATGAAGCAGAAGTAGATATTTTTCTGGTACTCTCTTGCTTTCTCCATAATCCAGCGAATGTTGGCAATATGATCTCTCGTTCCTCTACCTCTTCGAAACCCAGCTTGTACTTCTGGTAGTTCTCTATCCACGTACTGTTGAAGCCTAGCTTGTAGGATCTTGAGCATGACCTTGCTAGCGTGTGATATGAGTGCAATTGTGCGATAGTTTGAACATTCCTTGGCGTTGCCCTTCTTTGGGATTGGAATGTATACTGATCTTTTCCAATCCTGTGGCCACTGTTGCGTTTTCCAAATTTGCTGGCAAATGGAGTGCAGCACTTTAACAGCATCATCTTCTAAGACTTTGAATAGCTCAGCTGGAATACCATCACCTCCACTAGCTTTGTTGTTAGCAATGCTTTCTAAGGCCCATTTAACTTCACATTCCAGGATGTCTGGCTCGAGGTCAGTGATTATACCGTCGTGGTTGTCAAGGACATCGAGGTCTTTCTTGTATAGTTCTTCTGTGTATTCTTGCCATCTTTTCCTAATCTCTTCTGCTTCTGTTAGGTCCCTACCGTTTTTGTCCTTTATCATGGCCAGCTTTGCATGGAACGCTCCCTTGATTTCTCCAATTTTCTTGAAGAGATCTCTAGTCCTTCCCATTCTATTGTTTTCTTCTATTACTTTGCACTGTTCATTCAGGAAGGCCTCCTTATCTCTCCTTGCTGTTCTCTGGAAATCTGCGTTCAGTTGGGTAAATCTTTCCTTTTCGCCTTTGCCTTTCGCTTTCCTTCTTTCCTCTGCTATTTGTAAAGCCTCATCAGAAAGCCATTTTGCTTTCTTGCATTTCTTTTTCTTTGGTATGGTGGTGATTGCTGCCTCCTGTACGATGTCACGAACCTCTGTCCATAGTTCTTCAGGCACTCTATCTATCAAATCCAGACCCTTGAATCTATTCTTCACCTCTACTGTATATTCATCAGGGATGTGATCTAGGTCAAACCTGAATGGCCTCGTGGTTTTCCCGATTTTCTTCAGTTTAAGTCTGAATTTTGCAATGAGTAGCTCATGATCTGAACCACAGTCAGCTCCAGGTCTTGTTTTTACTGACTGGATAGAGCTTCTCCATCTTTGACTGCAAATTATATAGTCAATCTGATTTCGGTGTTGCCCATCTGGTGATGTCCATGTGTAGAGTCGCCTCTTAGGTTGTTGGAAAAGGGTGTTCGCTATGACCAGTGTGTTCTCTTGACAAAACTCTGTTAACCTTTGCCCTGCTTCATTTTGCTTTCCAAGGCCAAACTTGTCTGTTATTCCAGTTACCTTTTGACTTCCTACTTTAGCATTCTAGTCCCCTATGATGATGAGGACATCATTTTTGGGTGTTAGTTCTATGAGGTGTTGTAGGTCTTCATAGAACCGGTCCACTTCAGCCTCTTCTGCATCAGTGGTTGGGGCATAGACTTGGATTACTGTGATGTTGAATGGTTTGCCTTGGAATCGGCCCAAAATCATTCTGTCATTTTTGAGATTGTATCCCAGTACTGACTTTTGCACTCTCTTGTTGACTATAGAGGCCACACCATTTTTTCTACGAGATTCCTGGCCACAGTGTAGATATAATGGTCTTCTGAGTTAAATTCGCCCATTCCTGTCTACTTTAGTTCACTGATTCCTAAGATATCGATGTTCAGTCTTGCCATCTCATTTTTGACCACGTCAAGCTTACCCTGATTCATAGATCTTACATTCCAGGTTCCTATGTAGTATTGTTCTTTGCAGCATCGGACTTTCCTTTCACCATCAGACACATCCACAACTGAACGTCCTTTCGGCTTTGGCCCAGCCGCTTCACTCTTTCTGGGGTTACTTGTACTTGCCCTCTGCTTTTCCTCAGTAGCATATTGGACACCTTCCGATCTGAGGGGCTCATCTTCTGGCGTCATATCTTTTAGCCTTTTGATACTGTCCATGGGGTTTTCTTGGCAAAAATACTGGAGTGGGTTGCCATTTCCTTCTCTACAGTCTGAATAAATGAACCTCCAGCTGTTTAGATAAGCAGTGAGTGCCGAGGCCCCGGTTCACATATAGACTCCAGCATAGCACCTAATCCCTCCCCACACTCCATGCTGACATTCTCTCCAGGTGAGATGCCTTAATTTTGAATCAGGTTGCCATTTCCTTCTCTACAGTCTGAATAAATGAACCTCCAGCTGTTTAGATAAGCAGTGAGTGCCGAGGCCCCGGTTCACATATAGACTCCAGCATAGCACCTAATCCCTCCCCACACTCCATGCTGACATTCTCTCCAGGTGAGATGCCTTAATTTTGAATCAGCCAGACAGTTGCCAGCAGCCTTGGAGGGAAAAAATGACCTATCCCTTTAATGGAGGCTTAAGACAAATGTAAGTTTTAATTGCATGGCAGTAAATAACATCACCTGGAAAACAGCACACCATTATGACTCTCTTAAAGGGAAAGGTGACCCTAATATGGTTACCAGCCTCCAGGTGAGGCATGGAATTCTGGCATCACACCTGATCTCCTGACTACAGAAATCAGTGCCTCTGGAGGAAACAGCACGTTTTGAAGGTAGGCTCAGACGTTAAGATGCTGAGCTGCAGACTGGAAGGTCTGTAGTTTGGCAGTTTGAGACCCTAGTGCCGCGTGATGAAGGGAGCTCCCGCCTCTGGCCCCAGCTCCTGCCAACCTAGCAGTTTGAAAGCAAGGAATTGCAAGTAGATAAATAGGTACCGCTTCAGTGGGGAGGTAACAGCGTTCCGTGCGCCTTGTTTTTTAGTCATCCCGGCCACAAGACCATAGAAAAGTCTTTGGACAGTGCTGGCTCTTTGACTTGGAAATGAAGATGAGCACTCACCCCTAGAGTCGGATTCGACTGGCTTTCAAGCAAGGGAAACCTTTACCTTTACCTTTCTATAGATTATACCTCTGCTGAGCTCCCTCCCCTCCCCAAGCTTTGCCCTCCACAGACACGACCCCCATTATTGAGGAACCATCCTATATTTTGTTTGCAGAGTAGAGGAAATAACTGGGATTTGCCAACCAATGGAATCTAGCACATTGCTGAAGAGAAGCAAATGTGTAGTAGTAGCAGTTGCTTGCTACAGCATTAGTAATGGCAGAAAGTGTTAGTAGTGGCAGTGATACTTGTAGCAGAGCAGTTACCCTAGTGCAGTGATGGCGAACCTTTTAGAGATCGAGTGCCCAAACTGCAACCCCAAACCCACTTATTTATTACAAAGTGCCAACACGGCAATTTAATCTGAATACTGAGGTTTTACTTTAGAAAAAACAACTCATACATTAATTTAAGATGATCTAAACAAAGTAAGGAAAGCAATCCCAAATGCTTTCATTTACTTAAAATTATTTGGCAGAGAATTCAACACTTTAATGATGGTCTGGGCCTGGCTGGGGCGATGGCACGCGTGCCAACAGAGAGGGCTCTGAGTGCCACCTCTGGCACCCGTGCCATAGGTTCGCCACCACTGCCCTAGTGTATATTCTATTGTATTTCACTAGTCTCTTCCAAGAAACCAAGCTACGATTCAGAGCAAACCTGTTCAGTTCCTCAATTAAAGAAATTAAGTCTGATCTGAAAATCTTCTTCAGAGTTTGTCTAATTTGCTTTTTGTTAACATGGCAGCTTCCACAGTATGACTCTCCTTTTTTTTTGTTAAAGCAAAGTTAAGCTGGCTTTTATGTTTACTTCTCCCTTTGAGTCATTTCGGAAAGCCCGCAGCTGCTCTTTCAGTCTCTTTCTAAGCACCTTGAACATTTATGAAGTTCTCTGAGGGCTCTATAAATACAAAAAAGTATTACTATCTGTTCAGTGTTTCATAGTAATAATGAAAGAGCAGAAAAACAACTAGCCTGAGATATAAATTTTCTCTGTGTTCTTGTATCCACTGTTGGGAGACTAAGCAATAGGTCAAATGGAGTAAATGAGAACAATTAATAACAAATAATGACAAAAGGTGGACATAATGGTGTCCTAGGCATCCATTTGAAGTGCAACCACAGATTTGTTTCAGTCCCTAGTGCCACGATACTCTTATTCTCAGTCAACCATGTCCCATTGGGTGGCTAACTTATGATTTCAAAAATCCTGGCTCCTTGGGGCAGGTTCTCAGGGTGGAAACTGGGCAGCCCCTGGGTTGCACCTGGAGGACCACAGGAGCCAGGATGGAATCTGGTAGGTCACGAGATGATGGGTAATGTGTGACTCCTGTCAAAATGTGGAGAGTTATGGACACAGATAGAATGGCATTTGCCAAATGCATTTACTTTGCATTTGGCAAAGCTATCAGCACTACTGCCCCACACCAGCCTCCTTTTGGCTCCACTCGCTCAAGGCAGGAGATGGCTGTTTGCCCTGCGTTGGACTTGTCTTCTGTGAGCAAGCGGCAGGAAGTTTTCTTTGTGATGCAACCCTGTCTATATAATTTTTTTAAAATGAAAGCCTGGTCCGTATCATGCAAAGCAATCACATTCAGCGGATATAGTGCTTCGTATTAAAGAGTGAGTCAGCCTCACCCTCCCCACTTTTGGAAGCACGTTTCCAGAGAATTGCAACATACTGTGGCCAGTGGCTGTTCTTACCAATTCCCTCTGCCTTCCTCTCTCTGCAAATCCTTCCAGTGAGTGGCTTGAGTCATTTTTTCCAAAGCCTTCAGTAGCAGATATGAAGCATCCCGTTGATGGTACTCAGCAACAGAGAATATTGACACACACACCTGGGAGATTTTTTTATTTTTTAAAAAATTAGAACTACCCAAACAGTGACCCTATAAGAAAATAATGGTTTTAACGCAACCAAGGTGGCATGGACTAGGGCAGGGGTCTCCAACCTTTTTCAGGCCGTGGGCACCCTTGGGATTCTGACACAGTGTGCTGGATGCGGCCACAAAATGGCTGCCGCAGGAGGCAGAGCGAGCTATAAAATGGCTGGTTTCCCTTCAGTCACACAGTGAAGACCCTTGTGCTGTGGTGGCAGCTGCTGCCAAAGCAACGTGTTTAAAAATCTGCCCAGCCAGTCAGAAGCCATGCTGGGTAAAAACTCCACTTGGCAGCACCTACTTTCTAAAAACACTCTGCGGGTGCCATGGCACCCACGGGCACATGTTCCCTCTAAGCTGTTGAGTCTTGTGAGCAAAAATTCTACTTTGTGAGCTACTGGCATTAAAGTTGTGAGCGAGCAATTGGGCTACTGCATAAATCAGTTTGCTCTGGAGCCATCCTTCCTGAGCTAAGAGAAAAATGTGTGAGCTGGAGGCTAAAACAACAGTGAGCTAGCTCATACTAACTCAGCTTAGAGGGAACACTGTTTGGGGACCCCGGATCTAGAGCTGTAAACTGAAAGTTATCATTTATCAGCATGGCCAGAAATAAGCTATTCATCAAAGCTGTGCGTTCCTGCACATGCCTCAGTCCAAGCAAAAGATGGCTTCTCTTTGTCCTGTCCCTAAGAATAAGTGCTGCACTGCACTCCCAATAGGCAACAAGCAAATGACTCATAACGCCTGTATGCCAAGTTTCTCAACCAGTCATTCCCCACCAACCAGCAGAGCCAATGTAAAAGAAAGCCCTAGTCCTTTCACGATATTGCCACTTTGTCTTAAAAAGCCCACCATCTGTTAATTTACAGTGAGAGTCCAAAATCAGGTGCATGTTGACAATTCCAGTCAAACTTAAAGATATAAGAAGAATGATGCTGGATCAGACCACTGGTCCATCTAGTCCAGCATCTGTCACACAGTGGCCAATAAAGGGGGCCCAACCAGTTGCCCTGGAGGGCCAATGAACAGAGGATAGAGGCCAAGGCCTTCCCCTGGCATTGCCTCCTAGTGCTGGTATTCAGAGATTTATTGCCTCTGAATATGGAAATTCCCCACACTCACCAGGGCTAGTAGCTGTTGATTTTGTGAATGAATAAGAATTCAGAGATATGCTAGTGTTGCCAATCAAGTCTGTGTGATTGTTAACATTCACTTCTGTATGTCCAAATCATAGTAGTGTTACGTTTGAAAAAATTGAGATTCTCAGGTGTAAATGCTGGCATTCACCAAATTTTGGATATTTGTTGTGACAAATCTATGGGCCAACAGTATCTACATTTGTCATACAGGTAATGGAATTTGAAATCTACACTCTCTCATCCTGCAACCCAGTCCTGTGTCAAATCCCCTTTGATATATGCAGTGCACAAGCACATAAGGGAAATTGCTTTCTTTGAATCCAGATTTGAAAATGCATCACTTTATTTACATTTATATTGTCCCGTGTGCACCCCCCTATTTACCAGTGTGTAAAAAGGTTTTCAAACAACTGTGACATGTTTCACAGTCATATTAAACCCCGTGAGACTTGCACTATATACCACTAATGTTTTTTACCATATAAGGGATTTCGGTAGAAAACAGTCATACGGCTTTAACTTTCTTAGTTTCATAACATATTTAGCAATACTCTATTAGCAAATGACTGTGTGATCTTTAGCAAGATAAAGACATGTTGGTCATTTCCACTCTATATCATGGACTGAAAGTATAAATACTTGGAAATAAACTCATCTAAAGGATCAATCTGGATTCACAAGTCACATTTAGATTTACAAAGAAATTCAATTTCTGGAACCACCAAAATTCAAGTGAAGTTGCTTTGCTTTGTATCCTTTAAGTCTTATTTGAAGCACTGGGTTGTTTCACAGAGTGGGAGATATCCTTCTCTCCCCCCGATACACACACACCATATTTAAAAGAATTCTCAAAATTTGCTAAACACTGAAATTCAGTTGCTAGATGCACAGCTTGTTTTGGGTGGGGTTGCACTCTCCCTGAAGAATCAGATTCATGCCTGGGGAGTGAGTCTGCACCATCACTGCCTCTGGGTAATCAAGTGGGGGCTGTATCCATGACTGCTTACACCTAGTAGGCTAGGTTTTGCTTTGGTCTCATCGGGGCTTTTTTTTGTAGAAAAAGCCCAGCAGGAACTCATTAGCATAATAGGCCACACCCATGACAGCATAGCTCATTAGCATATTAGGTCACACACCCCATACTTTCCCTTGGCTTACCTGGGCGCCCTGTGGCTGTGGGGCTCCCGGGCAAGCTGGCCCTTGGACAGGCTGGGGGAGGCACAGGGAGGCATTTAAATACCTCCCCGATCCTTCCAGGGGGGGCCCTGTCCCGCCCGCCTCAGAGCCGCCAGGGGGGTCACTCTCCAGGCCTTCCCTCTGTAACCATGCACACAGAGGTTTTGGCTGTAGTGGGCGTGGCCAACTGAAGCCAGTCTGAACTCCGTTCCTGTGCGTTCCTGCCCCAAAATAGCCCTGGGTCTCATTAGTTAAATAGTTGGGGAAGTTGTCCAAAGGACACCCAGCTCTGTTTCTTCTTTTCATCTGATCTAGGTGAAACACTTCTGACGTTTGTGGTCCGTGACACATGGGCTGAGTTCACACAATGAAACTCAGTCCAGATAAGGATGGTGATGGTCAGCAGCTTGGTCAGTCCCATCACCAGTACTTGCCCTCTTCTGGATGGGGTTACACTCACCCTTAAGGTTTGTAGTCGCCTTTGGGAGGTGGTCCCAGTTCTGGTTCTGCTCCTGAATATTAGGGAGGAATTCTGTGGCCAGGAGTAGCTGTACCAGCCTCAGTCCTGACCCTGTCATCCATGCCTTGGTAAATTGCAGACTAGGCTACTGCAGTCCATTTTATATGGGGCTACCATAGAAAAGGGTTTGGAAACTAGATGGGCAGAAAGTGGTAGAAAAGTTGTGAACTGGGGTTTGTCACGACTGCACATACACGCTGTAGCTATGCTTAGAAAAACTTCACTGAATTCCAGTTGGTTTCCTAGGGCAATTGAAAGACTGTTGTTGATTTGGGGTTTTTCCGCCCCCCCTTTCTTTCAAAAAAGAACACGGGGGAAAAACTTAAAATCCAGTATCTAAATGAAGTTTTTTTAAAAAAGGGGTGAAAAAATATACATAGAAACAAAAATATAGCAACAGTGATGGCGGATCTACACACAAGTTTCTATAAATATTTTCCAAATTTCTAAAAATAAATCCATACACAATTGTTGTCTATATTAAGGTCTTCAGTCCATTGATTTACCAGAGGTGGACATTTATCTCTCCAGTGCTGTAATACGAGTCTTTTAGCCGTAGTAAGAGCACTGAGCCTCCAAGAGACAGGCAGATAGTTTAAAAGAACATCCTCAAAATCAATGAACAAAAATTATGTGAGTAATAACTTCTCAGAAAAACTGAATGACTGGACACGCCCAAAGCATATGTTTAAGGGATGCATCCTGTGAGTTACAGCACCAACAGTTAGACACTTTACTCAGTCCTTTGCTAAAGAGTCACTGTGGTGTTCAGTAAGCATAATTGTTTTGCTGAACGAGTCTTAAATAAATAAATAAATGGAGAGAGAAGAAATAGAATGGAAAGTACTGATGCAGAAATTTGTAGAATGCCAGCAAAGTACAATGGACTTGTTAAAGAGACAACTCTTGAACAAACAGGTAAATGTATGGGAAAACAAAAAGTTTCCAAGTTACAATGAAGGAGATGATGTCAGTGTATATCTATCATTATTTGAGTCAGTATGCAAATCACATCAAATAAGGGAAGAACATTATATACAGATTCTATGGAGTCATACTCATGGAGAGCTGGCTAAATTGTTACAACAGATACCATCAAATGAAATCAATGATTATCAGAAGTTTAAAAGGACTGCTTTACAGTATTTTGTCCCTACAGAAAGTGAACTATGTCGAAATTTTAGAGACATGCAACCACGACCAGGCGAGTTGTATACTGCTTTTATGATGAGATTAATGCAGGCCATATCCCATTGCTTTGGCAAAACAGTGCTATCTAGCTCCTTCTTCCATTCATTCCTGAGTAGGGATGGGCATGACCTGGGAAAATGGAGGTTCTTTGTGGTTCGTGGGGCTGCATAGCACAAGATTAGTCTACAAGGGAAACATGAAAAACAAGAAAACTGTTGATTTGATTTCAGATAAGAACAACTTTTTTTAAAAGTTCTGTTTTTTAAAAACAAATGGATTTAGAGGGGACAAGTTATGGGCCCCGAGGTGCACCCAGGAAAGAGCTCTCTGGGGAAATCGGGTTCAGGAGTGTGTCGAACAGCCCCCTTGCGTGTTAGAGGCATCAAACTCGCAGTCGATCTCCCCAGGATGCCCCTCTACCTGCTCTCCAAGTTTGGTGAGGATTGGCTTTGGGGGTGGAGTAGCAGCCCCCCTAAGTAGGTGCTCCAGGAAAGTGCTCTCTGGGGAAATCACAACCACAGGTCCAAGAGTGTAACATGCCCCCCATAGAGCAGAAGGGGACCCGGAAAAACAGCCTGTGGAAAAAAGAAAGAGCACTATGGACATAATCTGTTATTATTGTTCCAAAAGAGGGCACACAAAAAGAAATTGTATAAAGAGACAACAAGACTCTAGTAAAGTAAACATCCAGCTGATTAGAGAAGAAAATGCTTTTGCAGACTTGTCGGAAGTTAAAACAGAAATCCAGCACTGCCTGTCGAGCTTTGGAGGGCCACTATTGGTGTTTCCATGGCTTTAGAAGTCCATCCCCCTGTTGCTGTGAAATTTGTAATTGATCTGCACCAGTGTGTCGGCCGCAGACACTACTGACACGCACCACAATGAACTGCCCGGATCTTCAAAAACCACATGGAGGGTCATGGTTTGGTTCGAGAACTTTGGATCACAAACCTTGGCTCACAAAACTCAGCTCACAAACCAGGTGATTTTCAGCATGAATTTTCAACTCATCACACAGGAACAGCGTGGGTGGGTGAGAGACTTTAGAACAGAACCTGTTATAGTGAACCATGAACTGCTAATTCAAGCGACCAGAGACACAGGTGCGGATATGTCGTCAATTAAGAAGAGTTTGGTATCAGAGGTACAGTATGAGGGTTTGATAAGGGTGGAACCTTATGAATGTACTACTCAATTGATTCCTGTGGTTAAAGTACATGTTGAATTCAGAGGGTATGAGGGAGAACAGTACTTGTTAGTACATGAAAAGTCTGAACATGATTTTGTAATAGGTGCTGACTTATTATTTAAAGCGGCAGTAACATCAAAAGTTCAGGTCCCTTTAATTAAGGAGGAGAAGTCACCCAAAATAAATCCTGTTGTACAAACTAAAGGACAGAGTCAGAAGGGTTTACGAGTTGGAGAAAGCGTGGAGAAGGTCTATAGAAAATTTAACATCCAGGATAAAGTCTTAATGTGTACTGTTAATGGTGGGTCATTGGGCTGGCAGGGCCCTTATGAAGTAATCAAACCACTTTTGAATGACTATTATCTGGTACAAGGAGGTCTTGAAAAACAAGGGCCAAGGAAGGTTCATATAAATCAGTTGAGGATATGTGAAGAGAGAAGGGAGGTGATGTTCCCTGTGCGGATAGAAGGAGAGGAGATAGAGATCCCTGAGGTTAATCTGGAAGGAAATGATATAGAGGAGGTTCAGATAATGGAAAATCTTACTCCTCAACAAGAAATAGAGCTGAAGGATCTATTGCAAAAGTTTAAACCATTGTTTAACCAGGTCCCGGGGAGAACAAATATCTTGAGGCACCATATAGAGACGGGAAACCACAAACCCATTAGAGTGAGTCCATACCCCCTAAATGGGCCTATGAGGGAGGTGGTAAGAAAGGAACTCCAGCAAATGATAACTTGGGGGGTGATTCAAGAATCCCATAGTGATTGGGGAGCTCCCATAGTAATGGTGCAGAAAAAGAAGATTCGTGAGGAAGATTCCCCAGAGTACAGGTTATGTGTAGACTTCAGAAAACTTAACAAGGCTACAAATTTGGATCCTTATCCGACGCCCAGGATAGACCAGATGGTTGAACAATTAGCAAGTGCACAGTATATCTCCACTTTAGATTGTAGCAAGGGTTACTATCAAGTTCCTCTAACCCCTGAGGCCTCCGAGAAGACTGCTTTTGTCAGTCCTTTTGGACATTATCAGTTTGTAAGGATGCCCTTTGGGCTAAATGGGGCAAGTAAGACTTTTCAGAGACTAATGGATAGAGTATTAAAGGGGTTGACATATGCATGTGCTTACCAAGATGATGTGTCAGTTATGTCAGACTCCTGGGAAGAGCATCTTGTCCATTTGGGAGTAGTTTTGCAAAGATTGAGGGATGCTGGGTTAACAGTGAGAGCCCAGAAGTGCCAGTTTGGCGGCAAAGAGGTCACCTATCTGGGACATCGGGTAGGTAGTGGTAAAATTAAACCAATGGAAGCCAAAGTAACTAGCGTCTTAGAGTGGCCAGTGCCCGTTAATAAGAAACAGGTCCAAAGTTTCATAGGGATGGTTAACTACTATAGGCGATTTATTCTAAACTTTAGTGAAAGGGCTGCTCCTCTCACTGATCTTTGTAAGAAGACTGCGCCTGATAAAGTAATCTGGACAAGGGAATGCCAGGAAGCTTTTAATGGACTTAAGCGTGAATTAGTGAGGGCTCCAGTTTTGAGCCCGCCTGACTATTCTCGGCCCTTCACGGTTCAAGTAGATGCCTGTGAGAGCGGGGTGGGGGCCGTTTTGACACAAAAGGATGAGAAAGGGGAGGTACATCCAATTATTTTCTTGAGTAGAAAGCTCCTCCCAAGAGAGAAAGCTTATGCTACCATTGAAAAGGAGTGTCTTGCCATCGTATGGTCCCTGAATAAGTTACGTCCATATCTGATGGGAGCCAAATTTCGTGTCCAGTCTGATCATAATCCTTTATCATTCTTAGATAGAATGAAAGGGAAAAATGCCAGGATTTTGAGGTGGGCCTTAAGTTTGCAGGATTACCAGTTTGAAGTCGAGCATCTAAAAGGGAAAGAAAATGTTGTTGCTGACGCGCTGAGTAGGCAATAAAATGAGATACTGAAATTTATCTGATAACTAATTTGTTCTTCTATTTTTTCAAAGCAGGTTTAAGAATGTTGTTTAGTTAGAACCTGTCTATGTTAGATAGAAATATGTGAACTTTGATGTATTTGCATAATTTTGTTGTAAATGTACCTAGTTTGAGAACTAGAGAACATTTCTTTGAAAAGGGGCGTGTCATGCCATAGGTACTTACTGGCAGGATCAGTTCCAATGTGCAACTGTAAGTTAGTCAGTGTCAGTACACCTAAGACTTAGGGAAATGGGAGCACCTGGTTTAGGTGGCAATTTCCAATTGATCTGGGACGGGGATTGGAGAATTGAACAATAAGATACAGTCCCAGAGGCAGAGAATTCAGATCATCGGAATCCATGAGGAGGAATGCTGATGAACTGTCGGAGTACACACATTTTGCTGCAGGAGGCTTTGACGAACCGAGAGAGCCGCAGCCAGGACTTGGTGAATTGTCAGCCGTGAGTTATTGTCCGGGGGCAGGTTGTTTGAAGACCAAGTGGGCCTACAATCAAGTAAGCTTTGGGAAGGAAAACCTCGAAGCAGGGAACTGAGCAAAACGAGATAGAAGTTCCCGGGAAAGAACCAATAGCAAATCCTTGTTAGAACCAGCTAGCTAGCAGAGCGAGATAAGATTGCCTACTGTCTGTTTTATGTTAAACTCCCCCCGTTTGTTTTAACCCTTGTGAATAAACCTTATATGTTTTTATAACTGGGAGTTTGAAGGATTATTGGACAGTGAGGCCGGTTTGGACCCCTCTGCTCTTCTTTAAAGGCTAAACCAGGCAGCTTTAGGAAAAACAGGGGCTCAGAACATTGAGCACGCTACCTAAACTACGTTGAGTCCCTGGCATACGCAGAGACCCAGATTCAGAGGGCCTACATAGCTCAGAAGACAGGAGCAAGCGTATGATAGTTGCGGTGCTCATCTCCGTTTCCAAGCCGAATAGCCAGCGCTGTCCAAAGACATTTCCGTGGTCACGTGGCCGGCATGACTAAACACCAAGGTGCACGGAACGCTGTTACCTGCCCACCGAAGTGGTACCTATTTATCTACTTGCAATTTCTTGCTTTCGAACTGCTAGGTTGGCAGGAGCTGGAACTAGAGATGGGAGCTCACTCCGTCATGCGGCACCCGGGTCTCGAACTGCTGAACTACTGACCTTCCACAGCCCGCAGTTCAGCGTCTTAACCACTTGAGCCACCGCAGCT
>NW_015162024.1:26889-71921 GCF_001447785.1 Gekko japonicus | reverse complement strand
AACAGCCCCCTTGCGTGTTAGAGGCATCAAACTCGCAGTCGATCTCCCCAGGATGCCCCTCTACCTGCTCTCCAAGTTTGGTGAGGATTGGCTTTGGGGGTGGAGTAGCAGCCCCCCTAAGTAGGTGCTCCAGGAAAGTGCTCTCTGGGGAAATCACAACCACAGGTCCAAGAGTGTAACATGCCCCCCATAGAGCAGAAGGGGACCCCTCTTATTGGCGGCCAGCACTGCCTGTCGAGCTTTGGAGGGCCACTATTGGTGTTTCCATGGCTTTAGAAGTCCATCCCCCTGTTGCTGTGAAATTTGTAATTGATCTGCACCAGTGTGTCGGCCGCAGACACTACTGACACGCACCACAATGAACTGCCCGGATCTTCAAAAACCACATGGAGGGTCATGGTTTGGTTCGAGAACTTTGGATCACAAACCTTGGCTCACAAAACTCAGCTCACAAACCAGGTGATTTTCAGCATGAATTTAGGTTTGTGAGCCGGTTTGTGCCCATCCCTATTCCTGAGTATTGGTCTGGCGTAATCTTCGTGGGGGCGGCGGGGCTTCAGCCCCCGCCGAAATTTTCAGGAAGGTGCTCAGCCTCCCCCGGAAGCCACCCTTGCTCCTAGCACAGCAATGCCTCTGACCCAGCCCCAGCCCCCCCCCCGGGAAATTGGAAAGTCTACACCCTTGCGTCTTATCCTTTAAACCCCAGGTTAATGACCTGGGACCAGGATACTTGACTATCTGCTTATGAGGCAAGATCATCTTTGGAGGTCTTGGGTCTGGGTGACCTGCAGTCAAAGGTGAGATAGGTAGGAGACAACTAGGAACAGGGCCTTTTCTGCTGTGGCACCTAGCCTTTGGGATACCCTGACCCTTACCTCCTGCCTTTCAGATGCCAAGTGAAAACAGTTCAGGCATACCTTTGAAGGAACAGAGGCAGAAGGGTATTTAGGAGGTTGCTGCTGCTGACTACTTCATATTCTGTACTTTTAACTGGTATTTTATTGTTTTCTGCTTTCATGATTTTGTATGTATTTACTCTTTGGAACTGATTTTGATAGCAGCCTTGGTTACATTTTAGTAGCAAGTAGAATAGAAACAATTCCATTTAAATAAACATTATTAAAACAAATGTTTATAGTAATTTCTGCCTATGATTCAGAGTTCAGACCCAAAATGTACACACATACACACCAGTCTGCATTTTAAAAGCACAAGAACACACCGGAGACCGCTTTCCAGAGAAATGGAGGTAGTATTGTATAGTGCGGTCATTGCTGGGCACATGAACGTTTGTGTCCTCCCACAGTCTCTGGTCTTGTGGTTTTTGATAGCATCGACTGAACAACAAAAACAACAGCAATACACTACTTACATTGCTTTGTATAATGGTCTCCTGCATGCCATTTATTTCTGTTATTAACTTGTTTATTTTAAGAGATTTGTTTGCTGCATTTTCCTTAAAATGTCTCAAGGGTTTTTCCAGGAGCAAAAGCTAGTTCCTTTACATGGCTTCGTTTTTCTGGATTGCATCCAGTGACTCCTTCAGAATGATACGGCTAAGTAGATATGGTTTGCATACAGCTAGGATTGTATCCAAAGCTTTCCTCCCCCACCCAATAATTCACCTAACTGTTGTTCTTCAAGCATTTTTGTATTTTTGTAAAGCATAATTAACCTTCAGCAGTATATGGATAGTGAGTACAGACTCCCTGGCCCGATGTGCTTGTTTCTGTTTTTTGCATTTTCCTTTTAAAAAGAAATGACCTTTTCAAATTCCTATCCAGCTAATGGTCCATGACTATTAAAATGGAAGCTTTCAAACTATTCAGCATAACACAAGATTAGTCTACAAGGGAAACATGAAAAACAAGAAAACTGTTGATTTGATTTCAGATAAGAACAACTTAAAATATATATATACCTGTTATTTTGTGTTTTCCTTCTCCCCCAGTTAGTCTGAGGACATTTTTTTAAATGCATCATTCTTGCATTCAAATTTTAATTGTGGAGTCACATATGAAATAGTTCTGTAAAAGAGTTTGTTTTTGTTTTTTTAAAGAGTATTTAACATATTTTGAAAATATGGTTTAGCTCGGAGGTAGAAAATTGGTCAGTCTTGGACTATCAGCTTGTGTGTTGATAGACCTGGTGGTGTAATAATTTTAGGGTGCTAGATTGGGGCTGGAGAGACTTATATTCAGATCCCCACTCAGCCACCAAGGTAATTGAATAGCCTTAGGCCAATCACTCTCTCAGTCTAGCCTACCACAGACATTTGTTATGAAGATAAAACGGAAGAGGGGAGGTCGCTGGCTGACTTGGGACCAATCACTCTCTCTCAGCTTAACCTACCTCACAGGGTTGTTGTGAGGATAAAATGTAGGAGGGGAGAATGATGTGAAAAGCCACTTTGGGTCCCCACTGGGGAGAATAAGGAGGTGTGAATAGCTAAATAAATAATGGGTAAATTGACTTTTGCTATACCATGCTGGTAAAAACGCATGCCTTCCAATATCTCACCAATTAAAATAGGGACCTGATGGTTGATGCCACTTTTCTCGCTCCAAAAAACATTGGAATCTTTGCTCTGTCTGTTGTATCCTGTGTTAATTTACTCCACTGTTGCACATCCTTCAATAATTTGACAGCAAATATTTTTTTAGAAAATCATGATTGTATGCATGCCATCACAGTTCAGACTCTGAGTCAACATCAAGTTCATGTTTTTGATCTTATTATTGATAAAAAATTAAATGTGTGAAATGGTAGATGGTATACTGCACACTGAAGTGTTTTTGCACATACCTTTATATATGCACAAGCACACGATGCATCCAGAACCTTCTACTAAGAAATCTAACTTTTAGAAAAAGATGGGGAAGGAGCTGAACCCCAAACATGGTATCTAGAATTGCCAAGTCAGAAACTTACCGGAGCGGGGGACTCCTGGCCGTCATCTGGAGCATCCACATCACCCGGAAGTGACGTGGGTACGCTGGGCACGCTGGGGGCGGGGCCAGGACCATCCGAGGGAAAACCATAGAGTTTTCCCTCAGATGACCGTGGCCCTGCCCCCAGCGTGCCCGGCGTACCCCCATCACTTCCGGGTGACGTGCACGTGGGGGTGGAGTTCCCCCCAGGGCCCGATCCACCGGCGGCGGGGAACGGGCCTCTGGGGCGTGGGTTTCCCCGCCCCCCGGGGGGACTTGGCAAGCCTAATGGTATCTCTTGCAGCTCACATTACTAGAGTTTAATAAAGTGTTCCCCAAAACAGCACAATTAGGGTCAAATAGGGACAGTGATTTACCAAGGACAAAAAGTAAAGACAGTCCCCAGTGAATTGGGACAGTTGGAGTATACATGAATGGCCTATCACTTCTGTTTGCTACACCAGCTAGTAAAGAATTGGGAAGTACAGCTAATGCGATGGCAGTTCAGAGCCTCACTGTGTGGAGTGCAACAGCTCAGAGCCCTGAGCAGATTAGATCTGATCAGAGCAGAACACAGAGTGCTCTAACCTCACCTGGATGTCTACCTATCAGAGCGGTGTGGGCTGGTTGTCATAGCAGACTGCAGTATTGTATAAAGCTCAAGCTGGCCAGAGGGCAGGGGAAAGGGCAGGGGACTCGTTGGCTGCCAAGTGTTCAAGAAAGGAACGCCATTTCTGATTTAATTTGGCAGTGAGCAAAGGGATTTAGCTGGGGAGGCTGAGGTCCAAAGGCCTATTCGACGTTAAACTGTAAAATATATATTTAAGGTTATTTTTGTGATTATTGTTAATACCTTACGTGGGTTTCCTGAAGGCAAGAATAACATACGTTCTTATTTAGAAGGTATTAAGAATACATCTCAATATTGCATAGTAGATTATTACACACAATGAATATTCATTGTCAACCATCAGGTGTTGGTATTTAACATTCAGGCAGTTATATCATGCCTCCATATGCTGGATCATAAGGCTTCCAAATTTGTAAATGCACCAGGCTTTGGCCCCAGGCTAGCCTGACCTTATCAGATCTCAGAAGCTAAGCAGGGTCAGCCCTGGTGAGTACTTGGATGGGAGGCCACCAAGGGAGTCCTCTGTCACTATGCAGAGGCAGGCAATGGCAAAACCACCTCTGCATGCCTCTTGCCTTGAAAACCCTACAGGGTCGCCGTAAGTCGGCTGCAGCTTGATTGGCACTTCTCAGCAGGATGCCTCTGCAGACATGTCAGCACAATGACCTCTGCCACTGCAGTTGTTCACACAGAGGGTTTCCAGCTCTGGCCTGGGAAATTCTTGCAGGTTTGGGCGTGGTGCCTGGAGGGGGGGGAGTCTGGGAGAGGAGGGAACTCTATGATGCCACAGACTCCACCCTCCCCAGCTGCTGCTTCCTCCCCAACTGATCTGCCTGGGGATAACCTGCATTTCTGGGAGAACTCCAGACCCTACCTGGAGGTTGGCAGCCCTGCTCACACATGCAAATTTGGGTTTATGAGTCTTGACCAGCTCAAGACAGATACTGTCTACACAAAGCTGGGAAAGTCAGACTTTGATTTCTGACCAGGGTCACAATAAAGGCAGACCCTGCTGGTAACCTTTAAGGAAAGGAACTGATTCTCACTGCACAGTAGGACTGATCTACATGCCCATAGTTGAGTTGCTTGCCCCAGGGTTTACCCAGCTAATAGTCTTGCTATAAAGCATCCTCTCATCTCCAGAGCAGTGGGAGAGTTTATTGCTGTTTGTAATATAGCAGCTGAACTTTGGGTACTGTGCTGCCCAATTTTTGTACACACTTTGCTGGATTAACGGCCCGTAACCGATTTATGCCTGGCAAAGCAATGGAGGCACACCTTGAAATGGTTGCATTTTCCAACTAAAATCTAT
Source organism: Gekko japonicus (assembly GCF_001447785.1). Taxonomy (NCBI): domain Eukaryota; kingdom Metazoa; phylum Chordata; class Lepidosauria; order Squamata; family Gekkonidae; genus Gekko; species Gekko japonicus. The sequence goes on along the minus strand of NW_015162024.1, from coordinate 67,048 downwards.
TCTGCTCTTCACATCCAGTCCACCCCCACCCCCCATTTTCATTTTACAAGCTATCTGAATTTGTGTTACTCTCAGGGCTGGAATAAAATTATGCTTAGGTGGTAACAAATTATTCTGGATGATGAAAACCAAAGTGGATTGCAAAGATCGACAGGAGAATCTCTCTAAATGGGGTGTATGGGCAGCAACTAGGGTTGCCAAGCTGAACTTATGAAATAGCGGGGGGAGTCCTGTTCCTCCCTGGGAGTCTTCTGGCTGGCGTGCTTTGCGCGCGCGCCGCAATGACGCCACCTGGAAGTGACGTCATCGTGTCGGGCACGTTGGGGCGGGGCCACAATCATTTGAGGGAAAACCATAGAGTTTGCCCTCGAATGATAGAGCATCCCCCAGTAATGTCCCCGACGTGATGACGTCATCTCTGGGTGGCATCTTCACACTGCACACGTTGCACACTTTGTGGATGGGGTTCCCCCAGCAGCCCAATCCAGGCCAACAGGGAACGGGCCTCTGGAGCAGGGGTTTCCCCGCCCCCTGGGGGGATCTGGCAACCCTAGCAGCAACGTGCTCAATGAAGTTCAACATGGTTAAGTGTAAAGTGATGCTTGCAGGAACAAAAAATCCGAATTTTCAATATATGCCGATGGGGTCTGGGCTGGCTGAGACTGAAAGAGATTTGGGGGTTATAGTGGAAATCTCAATGAAAGTGTCGACTCAGTGTGTAACAGCAGAGAAAAAGGCAAACTCCTTGCTAGGGATTATTAGGAAAGGCACTGAACTAAAACAGACACTGTTGTAAAGCCTTGCATAAAACTATGGTGTGGCCACATTTGGAATACTGAGTGGATTTCTGGTCACATTGTCTCTTAGAGGATATTGAAAGGCTGGGAAAAGTTCAGTCGAGAAAAAATAAGGGTAAGGGAGAATATGATAGAGCAGGGGTGTCAAACATGTGGCCCGGGGGCCAGATCAGGCTCCTAGAGGGCTTCTATCAGGCCTGCAGTGGAACTGACCATTTCCTGCTTCCAGTTCTGCTGCTGCTACTGCATCATAGGTTGCTTTGCCAGACTCTCTCACTTGCTCAGCCATTTCATGTTTTAGCTTGGGCCCTAGACTCAGAACTCTGAGCGTGAGCTTTCTGTGGTGAATGTCAATAAATCAAAAGTAGGTTTGCAGCTTACAGATACACACCTGAACAGCATACTCAAGATTGCAACAGCACAGACATTCTGATGCAATAATTCAGAGCAAGAGGTGTCAATTATTAGATACTGTTGCTAATGTTTTAAGCATGTTTTTATTTAAGTAAAAAAAAAATCTTTGTGTCCTTTATAAAGTTTATATCTCCGCTACCTGACATTACATTTTATGACACACATGGCCCGGCCCAACAAGGTCTCATTTATGTCAGATCCGGCCCTCATAACAAATGAGTTCTACACCCCTGTGATAGAGGTTTATAAAATTAGCCATGGAGTGAAGAAAGGCGCCAGAGAAAGCTTTTTTCCCCTCTCTCGTAATACTGGAAGTTGAACCCAGGATCACCCAAATGAAGTCAATGGGCAATAGGTTCATGATAAAGAAAAGGAAATCCCTCTTTACTCAACTGTGGAATTCACTCTCAGTGGATGTAGTGATGGCCCGGACTGTAGATCGCTTTAGAAAGAGATTCATGGAGGACACGGCCATCAATGGCAACTAGCCATGGTCAGTTATAGGAACCTCCATATACAGAGGCAGCAAACCTCTGTGCTGGGAGGCAGCCTCAGGGGGAGGGCCTTGACTTCTGTGCCTTTTTGATGGTTCCCCAGGGCAACTGGTTGGCTGCTTGATTAGATAAACCATTGGTCTGATCCAGCAGGGCCCCCTAATGTTCTCACTGCTTCTCCTTCAGACTAGAAAAGAACTAAGGATGTCCCCAGAAGATTTCTAATTGGGTCTAAGTGAGATGGTTCGCAATCTTTACTTGGTCTAATGCTTTGGCCTTCGGCCTTGCTGGAACAAAAACCCCCCCACCGTTCTTTCAACTGAACTGTATCCTAGGGCCCCACAGTTCTCTGATCATATTTCTCAAAGAGCTAGAGATGCAAAAGCCTGGGAGGAAAACCAGAACTTTTTTTGGGTTCGCTTTCCCTGCTCCCCCCCACACACTAAACTAAATTGGGAAATTTCAGAGATGCCAAAACCTAGGAGGAAAACCAGAACTTTTTTTGGGTTCGCTTTCCCTGCTCCCCCCCACACACTAAACTAAATTGGGAAATTTCAGAGAGCACTTAAAAAAAACCTCCTGTCAATATTTTTTTTTCTTTGAAATGAGTGAAATGCTTTTAAAGTCAAGTTTTTGGTCTTAAAAAAAAATCCAGTGAAAATTTTGGGGAGCATTAAACACACATACACACACACACACTATTTTGGGAAGCACATATTATTCACCTTAAAATTTAAAATGTCTAAGGACTCTGCCCCCCATTTTCCCATCGGACAAATGAGAAGTGTTGGGGAACGCAAAAAAGAAAAGAAAAGAAAAGGCTGCCCTTTGACATTTCTCAGTAAATGTGAACTTGGCCGTTACTCCCTTATAGCCTGATGAGGAATCAGCTACCCAGGGCCTGAGCTGTGAAGGATTTAAAGGAGTTCGGAAGAGGCAAAGAGGCCAGTCTTCTGCACACAGAGATGCTGTCAGATAATTCCACCAGGGGCTCCAATTTGTCTGACACTCCACACTATAGTGTACTTAGTATTAATGTTAATCCTGCATTAGAGTTATCGCTCAGCCTAAGAGGAATGGAATTCAGCGACATCCTTCAGAGACTTTGGGGAAGCAACATTCCGGTGAAGATAAAGGACTATCAGTCTGTGGTACGGCTAATACACAAAGAGAGGGACGAACCCCACCCAAATACGCATGTTGCTCAGAATCCCTGCTGTGAGATGGACCCCCAGTCTTTGTGAGAACTGCTTGCAAATGTGTTGTTTGGGCTGCAGTTCCACCTTGGCTCCAGGTAAAAGCAAGACATTTGAAGGGACCTCTGTTGTACATATTAGATTCCGTGTCAAAAATGAAGTCAAATGAGGAGGAAGTTCTTGTATTTTATTGTAATGAAATACGGAAAACAGGCCAAAGGACCCATCTAAACTGACTGCTTTCTTCTCAGCATATTCAGGAAAAATGCCTCAATTAATAGGAAAACAATTAGACCAAATAGTTAACCAAAATTTGACAACTTTCTTCTTTTTCTTCTTCATCTTCTTCTTGAGCATATTCTGAACATATTCAGGAAATACATGATATTTTATACATGGACTGACATCATCAAGAAAACAATATTCAAACAGCATAATTGGTTACAAAAAACAGAGGTAATTTGAGTAATAATCCTCTGATTGGCCAGATATAAAGAAACATATCTATGTCAAACTAAGTGTTTACTTAACCTAACCCAAATGATAATGGGCAAGGATTCTTCATATCAGACTAAAATCTTATCTGACCCAGACATTGAAAGGATTGCCCTAAGAACTACAGAATCATGAACTTTGTACCTATTATGTTGTCTGCTAACAATATCAGACCTACAAGAGGAAAGCCTTCTATATAACAGGCCTTTCTAACATCCTAATAAAATATTACTTTAAAGAATAAATCTATAAAAACCAGAGAGATATGAATATGAACAATCAAGAAGAAAAAACCTATATATGAAAATCTTTATATTCCCATTCATACTACACCTCTCTACCGAGGCCACATTAAGAGTGGCATCAATCCAAAGGGTTAGCAGGAATCCACAGAAATAATTCTAGGAGGGGGCAAGGTGTGTTAACTGTTAGTGCAGATCACCTGATGCAGAGCCGTATATTGAGAATTCCAGGGGAGGGACAAGCACCCCTTGGGAGCCTGTGTTCATCTGCTGCAGCAAAATTAAACAGGACTCCGGCAGCCCCTTAAAAACTAAACAAACATATGCTAGAGTCAGAGCTCACCTCTGTCAGATGCATAAAGTGTACACATCCATTTGGCAGATGCATTTATGTCCAGAGCTACAACCCAAAGGGGTAGGAGTGGGGAGTTCTCACAAAGGCCTGTTGTAAATCCTTCAAAGAGAGGGACCCAATCAAAAGAACAATAAATCCACAGAGAGTGGGTGAGGACGGCTCCCAACTGTTGATGAATTTGCAGGGTAATTAAGAATGAAGGGAAATGCCCAGTGCTTACTTTGGATGCGGCATTGTCCTAATGGGAAATTTTGGTTTCGGTATGGATTCCTCTTTTATTTACTACCCATTGCAGAGTGCCAAAAAAGGAAGCAAATTATAGCACAGTCCTAAACAGTGTTACACCCATCTAAGCCCATTGAGTTCAGTACAGATACAAGGGTGGAGCTCTGCTTAGGATGGCACTGTTAGCCTCTTCCAAATGTAAAAAAACCAACAACTCTTTAGTCCAGGCTTTGGACATGTGCATTGCTGCTATTGAGAAGACTGATCAGGAGCAGCCAGGACTGTAACTAATGCACCCCAAAAGGCATAGAAAGGTAAACTGAAAATTCAACAATTTACAAGATACCATTAATGGCATTTGACGGGAAGCTGAATAAACTCCCATCATGTAACAGTAATTTATAATAATGCACAGATAGCATGGAGAACCAATTGCTCGAAATCAATGGAGATTTAATGACCTGTGGAGGGGAAAATAAAACATCCTGCCACAATGCTGGAGTCCAGGGGTCATTTCGTAGAAAAAGAGCTAGGGGGAATCATTAGCATAACTCATTAGCATATGCCACACCCCCTGACATCACCGGACATGTGTCCTCCCCACAGCCGGCGGCGACCTCCAGCGGGCACCAGCAGTGAGCTCCAGGCCCCGCCCTCCCACACCTCACCCGGGGGGATGGCGTCCCCCCGCGTCCCCCCCCCAAATGACCCCTGCTGGAGTCTAATGGGGCATCAGGTAAGAGAAAGAAAAAATGGACATGGGGGAAATCTTTTATGGGAAAATGTTGGTCCTATCAAGGAGGAACCTGTCATGACCAATAAGTCCAATCAGGTAACAATATTATTAAAAGTCTCCTGGGTCACCAAGTGCCAAAGTGGGGGGAAATACGACATTCTTAAAATAATTGTTTGTTTATGGAAGCTGTGATTCTGTTTACATTTATTTATTCTAATTTAGCCCCTTCTTTCTCCTGAAGGCTCCATGCAACATAGGTGAGATGGTAGGCAGGGAGATAGACATGGGACTATTCTGAGGATATTGCCAAAATACAACTCCCTCTTAGTTATCCCTGTACGTCTAATATACATTCCCCACAAGGGGAAAGTAGCTGGGAAAGTCTATTTGGAGCATAAATGTGGGCAAAGTTTAGATGCTTTCCCTCCCATCACTGCTTCTTTAACTCCTAAACTGCTGCCTCCTAAAGGTGCTTATCCTTAGCAAATGGCCCCTTTCCAGGGATTGTTGTATATAACGTGTAGTTGGGCTCTAATTGTCAACAGAATGGAAATTCTTTTGGTTTGCCTAGACTTTAAAAAAAAATCCTAGGTTGGTTTTTTGTTTTTCTAAATAATGCTGCACAGTACGTTTTCTATGTTTTTACCCTGTTATCTATATGTAGATTGGAAACACTCACTTAGTCTGGATTCCCCATTTTCTTTTACTCTGTATCGATGCCATCATATATTGTCAGCTCAGTTTGTGGGACTATCAGAAGGCCAAGGAACTGCAGTTCTGCAGCATCTGTTCTCAGTTCTCCAAAACTCATTCTATTCCTTATGCCTTCTGTGTGGAAATGCTGTTCTAAATGCTTTGTAAAGGTAAAGATAAAGGTTCCCTTGCTCGAAAGCCAGTCGAGTCCGACTCTAGGGTTGCAGTGCTCATCTCCATTTCAAAGCCGAAGAGCCAGCGCTGTCCGAAGACGTTTCCGTGGTCATGTGGCCAGCATGACTAAACACCAAGATGCACGGAACGCTGTTACCTTCCCACCGAAGTGGTACTTATTTATCTACTTTCAATTTCTTGCTTTCGAACTGCTAGGTTGGCAGGAGCTGGAACTAGAGACGGGAGCTCACTCCGTCATGCGGCAACTCGGGTCTCGAACTGCTGAATTACTGACCTTCCACAGCCTGCAGTTCAGCGTCTTAACCACTTGAGCCACCGCAGCTCCTAAATGCTTTGTAGCACTTTTCATAGAGGGAATATTAGGGGTGAATCTTTCCCCTTATATCTCCCCAATGAAAGAGGCTAGAGACTTTTTTTAAAAAACAAGGGACAGCTTAATTCTGCCTTCAGCATTACTATAAACAATTCCAAACCAGACTGGAGCAGGTGCACTGGGGAAGTGGGGGTTTAAACCCTTCTCCCCTTCCATTATTTTCCTTTTCAAAATCTCTCTTTAAAGCTGGTCTTCGTTACACTGTAGAAACCATCCCATCCCCCCAAGGGCAAAGAGCAGTGTTGAAAGGAGGTTGGGAAAACAGCTTGCAAAGTAATGTTTTTTAAAGGGAGAAAAAATAAACCCTTCCTTCCTCTAGCTCTCCCGCTCCAACTCATTCCCAAGCCTCCCCACCCCCTATGGCTGGCATGAAATAAAAACAGAAGTGCTGAGAGATCCAGTCATCTATCTGGTTCCATCCCTCCCTTCATCTGAGGAGCTGTAGGCAGTACATGTAGCCCTTACTTAATTGCATCCTCAAAACAGCCCTGCTGAGAAAGTGTGTGACTGGCCTAAGGGCACCCATCGAGCTTCAAGGAAGGCTGAGTGGGGATCTGCAGTCTCCCTACTCCTAGTTTAGCACTGGCTCAGTCATAGCTATTCTGCATCTCCTGCAGCTCTGCCGAACCTTCCTTTTCTTCTCCTTCCCTGGTTTTGTAATAGTCATCAGACGAAGCAAAAATATTTTGCAAAGACCCTCAACACAACTCTTCATAAGATGTTTCCCACCACGAGACCCAGCGACTGGGTTCAATCCAGCTAGCTTTTAAATTCAGCCTCGCCCAATTCCCTTCCATACCTACATGACTTTTGTACAAGGAGTCCCAATGATCCTCAGCATAGCTTTTTAGGGTGGTCAAATAGGATGCCTCCTTCCCTTCTTACCAGCAGGAAAATGGTTGGATCCAACCCATTCTCTTGTCCACAACTTTGCATTCAACAGGACCAAAGGCTGTCATGTGACCAAACTGATTCTTATCCTAACTGCCTAAGCTGAGGTGTATCACCCTGAGATGGAACTGATTAGTGTTTTGCACATTCATTGATGGGATTTCTATCTTGAATAAGGCTCCTATTTGGTGCTTTGAAGAACCTTCATTACGATTCTGCCCGGGTGACCTCCGGCCAGGGCTGAGAAGACAGAGAACCAAAGGCCTCCAAGTCGGGGTGGTTTTGGGTGCTCCATTCTCTGCAGGCGAAAGGATCTGCTCCTTTGTGAGGAGACAAATTGTCACCTCCAGATCGTCTGTTTCCAAACTGAACGACAACCAGACATCCTCAGCATAATGAGAAAGACTGTGGAGGAAAATAATGTCTTGACCTGCCCTCCAAAACTGTATTATCAGCCTTAATTAGCTCATATGGTATGAGGTATGTCTAACACCATCTGCGGTGAGGATCTTGGTACTAATAAAGGTTAACGATTCGATGCAAACCTTTAAACTAACACAGTTAATGCCAAGTGCTGTAGCTAATTCGCAGAGATGGTATGTCTTGTTTTCAGTAAAATGTTTAGTGCTGGGAAGCACCATAAAGTGGCTTTTTATTTGCCCATATATAGCTGACACCATCTTTTTTATTTTCAGACAGATTCATATTACTTTTCTGGAATGTACATTGGCTGCATGGCAGGCATTTCAGGATTTAATGCTCTTTCTCTTTCTGTCTCAACAGAAACATGGTCAGCCTCCTCCCATATATCCCACCGTAAATTATACAATTGTTTAAGCATTTTTATCACCAGAGAAAACAAGGGAGTTGTGTAGCAATTACCATGTTGGAGATCACTCCACAAATTGCTCCCATTCCGCTTCCCACTCCCCACTGCAGACTCATGTAGGCAATGACTCCAGGAGGGTCTGGGAACGGGAGAGGGGGAAGACCGCGACTGTTAGCCCTGTCTGCGATAGATGTGGCCCTTCCCTAGAGTTGCCAGCCTCCAGGTAGATCTCCTGGAATGACAACTGATATCCAGGCTACATAGATCAGTTTCCCATGGAGAAAATGGCTGCTTTGGAGGGTGTTCCCTCTAAGCTGAGTTAGTGTGAGCTAGCTCACAGTTTTTTAGCCTCTGGCTCACACATTTTTGCCTTAGCTCAGGAAGGAGGGCTCCAGAGCAAACCGATTTCTGCAATAGCCAAATCTCTTGCTCACAACTTTAATGACAGTAGCTCACCAAGTAGGATTTTCGCTCACAAGACTCCACAGCTTAGAGGGAACATTGGTGGACTCTATGACATTATACCCCACTGAGGTTCCTGCCCTCTGCAGGTTCCACCCCAAATCTCCAGAGATTTCCTATCCCAGACTTGGCAACCCTATGTGCCTTCTTTTTTCTCCTGTAAAATGGAGCCGTTCCTCCAGGCCTTTGGTTGAGACAGTGGACCTCCAACCAATTTGTCCCCTCTTGCTCAAGCTGCCCTTGATCTTGATGGCAACGAATTTACCACTCTGAGAACCCATGCCAATCAGGTTCCACAACCACTCTGATGGAAGCATGCCCTGGACACCATATGTTTTCAGAACGCCATCTTGTTTATTAACGGGAATCTGGAATGGTTGTTCTTAGAGATTTTTTGATTGGTCTTTGTTAGTAATTTGTATGTTGTGACCTGCCCTGAGCCCACCTGCAGGGAGGGCAGGATAGAAATTAAATAAACGAATAAAATAAAATTCTCCATGTCTGCCAGCAGTCCTTCAGCCATCATGCAAGATATTGTTGGAAGGATTCCTCAGAATTGGAAGAGGAAGGGGGTTTTATCACCTGTTTCCTTCCTCTTTCCCAAACAACAGCTTGCACGGCCTGAAGCTGTGCGTATCCTTCCTCCTTGGCCTCCTACAGGAGCCCTTTCTAAAGAGGCTGCCTAGCCCCACCCTTTGCTGCCACCACCTGCTAATCCTCACCTCCCCAGCTGCACCTAGCCGACGCCCGGGGAGTGGAAATTGCTCTCTCCTCCCTGCAAGACTGCCAGTGTTCCCTCCTTCTCCAGCCATCTCTCCAATTGGCTGGCTGGGATTGGCCATAGATTCTCTGGGCCCACCCTTTCCCAGGCCTCAGTGCCTGGGCTGTTGCTGAGCCCAGCTGGGCCTGTGGCTGAGTGGTAGAACATCTGCTTGGCATGCAGAAGGCCCCTGGTTCAATCCCCGGAAAGGACCAGACAGGAGGAAAGACCTCTGCCCAAGGCTCTGGAGAGCCACTGCCAGTCTGAGCAGACAATACTGACCCTGACGGTCTGATTCAGTATAAGGCAGCTTCATGTGGTGATCGGGACTCCTCACAGTCCCCTCTGTGGCTACTGGTGCTGATGCCTCATTGGGGCTGTCCTGAGGCTGGGCACCAACTGGAGCTGGCTGTGGAGGCAGCCTCACCAGTGGGGCAGCTCAGAGTCTAGTACCATCCCCAGACATGGATACCGGGATCCAATATGCCAAAATCTGGCATTGTCCTTACTTATCCGATGACCCACTTAAAACCATTCAGCTGGCCACTTCAGCCTTGCTGTCTCCACATTTAAGATTACCCATGTCAGTTCAGTACTTGAACAAGGTGTTATCTCCCTTAATTACCTTTGTTTGGGCTAGTGGCCCCTTCAAGACCAACAAAGGTTTATCCTTCAAGGTCTTAAAGGTGCCATTTGACTCTAAATTTGTTGCACTGCTTCAGACCAACACAGCTGACCAACTGGATCTTTGTTTGGGCTATTTGTGTTTGTTGAAAGACATGGTAAGAGAAAGCCATATGGAGATAGTACTAAATTTGAACACAACAGCCAGAATAAATACAGCTGAAAATGGGGGATTAGAGCTTTACCCTACAGAGCAGTTAAGAAGATTCTGGGCACCCATGTAGATGAATAAGGTAACTGCTTTAAAGTGCATTAGGGAAAGTGGGTTTTTGATGGGGCTTCTGATAGTTAAATGAGAGTTTGGTGTAGTGTTTAAGTGCACAGACTCTAATCTGGGAGAACCGGGTTTGATTCCCCACTCCTCCACTTGCACCTGGCTGGATGACCTTGGGCAAGCTGTAGTTCTGATAAGAGCTGTTCTTGAAAAAGAGCAGTTTCTGTCAGAGCTCTCTCAGCCCCACCTACCTCACAGGGTGTCTGTTGTGGGGAGGGGAAGAGAAAGGAGTTTGTAAGCCGCTCTGAGACACCTTTGGGTAGTGAAGGGCGGGATATAAATCCAATCTCTTCTCTTCTTCTCTTCTTTGTAAGAATCAAAGTTTGGGGTTGCATATTCTTGTTGATACTTCATTTATTGTGTCTGAATTTTTTATTTGTATTTCTTTCTGTTCTTTTAAAACTGTAAAATCTGACAAATTATGTCTTTATATTTTTAAAACTAGTCCTTTAAGGGACCCTCCTCTTGCTTCAATGTTTCCTGGGTGTCCTGGCATCTAAAATACAAACAAATAAATGCGCCTCATTGCTACTTTGATGGGTGATTTAAAAAACCCTTAATTGCAAACAAAAGGAAAATGTTTAAATTTTACCCCAGCATTGGTGACACTTTTTATGTGGGGGAGTAACTTGGCGCTTCAGATGACTCAGTAATTCATCCCAATCAGCCAGGTGTTAATTGGTGCTTAGATAGCAATTTAAGTGATAATTAAGGTGGTGCCAATGTGTTAAAACCATCTTAAAACAATAGAAACTTTTATCCCTTGGTGAGTTTTGCTGCCTTGTAAAACAAAGCATGCTGAGTTGGTATTTACTGAGTTTTGCGAGACTGATGTGGAAAGATGAGAGTGGAAATTTGAAGAGGTCAGCGTTTCTAGCTAGATATTACATTCCGAGTTTTTAAAACTATTGATGGAAATATCCAAGACAGCCAACATGGTATAATGGATCTAGTATTGGACAGGGATCCTGGGAGACTGGGATTTGAATCCCCACTTCTTCCATGGAAGGTCCCTGGGTGACCTTGAGCCTATCACATACTCTCTGCCTGGCCTACCTCACAGGGGTGTTGCTGTGAGAAAATGGAGGAGGGGTGAAGGAAATTCTAAACCTCTTGGAGTCCCAGCTGGGGACAAAAGTGGGATATAAATAAATGCAAACTCATCTCTGCAGGTGCATTAAAATGCTGTTTAAAAACAACAACAATTAAAGACAGGATCTCTTTTCTTGATTTTCGTCCCAGTTGTGTGCAATAAAATAAGACATAGGTAAAAAGAGTTATTACCTGTCATGGCCATGTACTTGGGTGAAATATACAATAAATAACATACGAATTTACAAAAGTTACTTAGAAAGCCTGAACAAGCTGGGATCGAAGAATGGAGCTGACAAACACCATTGTCCAGGCCAGTTGCGTTCAGACCACATGCTAATCTATTCCAGGATTTACCACTGACTGAAAAATGGGAGTCAACAAACTAATTTGGCTACCTCTTTCATAGAATCATAGAATGTTAGAGTTGGAAGGGATCTTGTTAGGGCTGCCAAGTGGGGGCGGGTGGCAAGTAAACCCCCGCTTTGGAGGCCCGATTTCCGCCGCCGCAGAATCGGGCCCCGGGGGGAACCCCGCCCTCCGAAGCGCAGTGTGGGTGCATCACAGGAAGTGACACAACCACGTAGAGCACGTTGGAGGCGTGGCCCCAATCGTTGGAGGGAAAACTCTATGGTTTTCCCTCCAATGATTGGGGCCACGCCCCCAACGTGCTCTACGTCGTGCGTCCCTCGGCAGCTCCCGGACCGAAGCAACGCTCCCCCGCCGGTGAGTAAGAAAGACTTGGCAACCCTAGATCTTGTAGGTCATCTAGTCCAACCCCCTGGACTCTGCAGGAGCATAGCCAAAAGATAGCCCTACAACATACCCAAAAGATGGCCGTCCAGCCTCTACTTGAAAACATCCAGCGAAGGAGCATCCATCACCTCCCGAGACAGTCTGTTCCACTGCTCAACCACTCTTACAGTTAGGAAGTTTCTCCTGATATTTAGCCGGTAACGACTCCCTTGTAATTTCCACCCATTAGATCTAGTCTTGCAATCCAGAGCAAGAGAGAATCGATCCACTTAGGGTTGCCAAATGGGGCCGGGGGCGGGGAATCCCCCGCTTCGGAGGCCTGATTTCCGCCGCAGCGGAATCGGGCCCCGGGGGGAACCCTGCCCCCGAAGCTGCGTCACCAGAGGTGACGCAGCCATGTTGCTGACGTTGGGGGCATGGCTGAGCTCGTCGGGGGGAAAACCATATGGTGAGCTTGGCCACGCCCCCAACGTCAGCAACGTCGCACATCACTTATGGTGACGTGCTGCCGGCACATGCGCGCTTTGCGCATGCGTGTGTCCATCAAGACCTCCTGGACGCCGGCAAGGCTCCCCCGCTCCGAGGGGTGAGTCGACTTGGCAACCCTAGATCCGCTCCATCTTCTATATGACAGCCCTTCAAATACTTGAAGTCTGCAATCATGTCCCTTCTAAGCCTTCTCTTTCCCAGGCTAAACATACCCAAGTCTTTCAGCCTTTCCTCATAAGACTTGGATTCCAACCCTCTCACCATCCTGGTTGCCCTCTTCTGGACACGCTCGAGCTTGTCAACATCCTTCCTAAAATGTGGTGCCCAGAACTGGACATAGTACTCAAAGTGAGGCCTGACCATAGCAGAATAGAGCGGAACTACCACCTCCCGTGATCTGGACACAATGCTTCTGTTAATGCATCCTAAGATTGCATTAGCTTTCTTCTCAGTCACATCGCACTGCAGGCTCATGTTTAGCTTGTGATCTTTGTTGACAGAAAAGCTAAAGAACAAAGTCTGAGTCCATGGCACCTTGAAGACCAACAAAGTTTAATTCTGGGTGCATATGTATTCACCTGGGTGCATATGCATTCTCATATGCATGCACACATCTTTAGAGGCCAAAGGCTACAGGAAATTCTAGAAGGAAGCTAGTCTAGTTGTTGTCTTTTGGATACAACGAAGATCTATCTTCCCTGAATTACTGGACCAACACTAGCCAGATGCATCTGACGGACTGAGCTCTGAGTCATGGAAGCTTATGCTGGAATGAAATGTTGTGAGTCCTCAGGCTGCCACTGGACTCCTGATTTATTCAGCAGCATGAAGAGAGTCCTCAAGAAACAGGAAGATCCTAATTAAAGCGGAGCTTCCTGTTGCAGGGATTTTGAGCTATCCTTGTATTGACAGCCCTGTCTGCTGCTGCCCGTGCCAATTCTGCTCAACACTGAGAGCCTGGGAGGTTGAATTTATACTTTTGAAGACAATATAACCTATGCAGGACTGCGGCATGACCTCCCTTTTTTAGTCTTGCTTGTTTAGCCACCAGACATTCTCAGAAACTGAAACCAAAATCCTGGGACCGGGGAAGGGAAGACAACAGTAATTTTGCTGAAATCTCTGGGACAACTCCCAGATTACGGCCCGGCAAATAATCTGCGGATTAGAGTGTTCATTAGTTCTAGATGAGCACATTTCTGACTTCGGTGATTTGCTTGTGAAAATTCTGGGTGCTCGTTGAGCAGATGATACATTTCTAATGAGCTAAATGCAGCAGTGGAACAGCAACTTCAGTGGAATTATCATGCAGAGAGAATGAGTTCATGGTTTCCATCTGTTGGCAGAGCTGGGTGCCAACAGAGGAGCTACCTAGAAGTTCACGGGGAAGTCACACAGCGCTCTCAATCATCATGTCATACCTCGAAAAGCAGTCCAAGCGCATTAGAGAAGTGAAGACGATCCCTGTTAAAAAATAATACACACATCGTTTTGTTGCTTTTGTGAAAGCAGGGGATTTTTTTTAAAAAATGTGCCTGTGGATTTTTTCTTTCAGACATATGGTTTGAATTCAGTGGTTATTTATGTTCACCAGCACCTTACTGAGAGTCTAATGTAGAAAGATGCTTCAGGAAGTTTTGATTCTCCCCCCCCCCCATTTAACCGAGCCAGAGAAAGTGCTCCAGCAATTTTGGCGAAACCTAAACATTCGTCTTAGCAGGAGCATCTATTTGGACGATGCAGTTACTCTCCGCGTTGCCAAAACAGACTGAAAACAAGAATAAATTCTTGTTGAATAAATAAATTCTCTCATGCAAATGCTGGCCACAATTCAGAGAAATACACTCACAGCCAGGTGTTGGCTACGGAAGGCGAAGATCTCAGGATCCAAGCTGTTCCTGCCAGCGGTAGGGAAGGCCTGGCCGATCTCTCAAGCCTCCCTGAATGACAGCCTCATCTTCAGTTCTAGTGCCAACAGCAGGGCTGATTCCAGGTTTGGAGGAGGTCCTTGGCAAGATGCTGTCCAGTGGTCCCCCTTCCTGCTGCAGCAGTGACCACGGGGGAGAGGACTAGCAATGGCCGCTGCCCCCTTGTTCCCCTTGCTTTGCATTCACCCGTGAGCAGCCAAACGAAGCAGCTGCTGTCACTAAGAACAGCATCTGCTGCTTGCTTACCTGCCCTCTCTAGTTGACCGCCGCTGCTGTTCCTAACAGCCAATATTGACTGGTAGGTTAAGAGCTGGAAAAGTGAACAGGACCGTGCCGCAGCTAATGCTGCCTACCCTCTGACTATCTGGAAGAAGAGGTAAGGAAGGAGAAGAAGAGCAGCCCCCCAGGGTCATGCATGCCGTGGGAGAGGGAAAGGTAGCCAGTCCCAACCCTTCTAGGAGAGCTCAGTGTCACCACTGAAAGGTGACAGGACCGTGCCACAGCTAATGCTGCCTACCCTCTGACTATCTGGAAGAAGAGGTAAGGAAGGAGAGGAGGGAGAAGAAGAGCAGCCCCCAGGGTCATGCATGCCATGGGAGAGGGAAAGGTAGCCAGTCCCAACCCTTCTAGGAGAGCTCAGTGTCACCACTGAAAGGTGACCATTCAGAGTGTCGCCATTCAAAGAACAGTTCCTGCAGCACAGAGGTGAGCCCTAAGAAGACCGCGGAGCCTCAGGAGCTGCCCAACCAAGTCTGTTGTTGGCCCTGCACAACAGAACATCCTTGACGGCAAGCTCTATCTACAGAGGGATTAAGAACAGTTCTTTATGGAAGGACCACAGTTCATGGACAGAGCATCTGCCTTGTCTGCAGAAAGTCCAAGGTTCGGTCCCCAGCATCTCCCGTTAAAAAAAAAGAATTGGGTGGTAGGTGATGTGACAGGCCTCTACTTTAGACCGCAGGGAGCCATTACCAGTCACAGGAGACAACACTGACCTTGACAGACCTATGGTCTGACTCAGTATAAGGTAGATTTATGTGCTCACGTAGGTTGGGCATATTTATAGGGAATCAGTGGAGACATGGCTCGGTGGCTGAGCATCTGCTTTCCATTAGGAAAGTCCTAGGTTCAGTCCAGTGTTCCCTCTAAGCTGAGTTAGTGTGAGCTAGCTCACAGATTTTTAGCCTCCGACTCACACATTTTTGTCTTAGGAAGGATAGCTCTCAACCTTAGTGCCAGTAGCTCACAAAGTAGAATTTTTGCTCACAGGACTCCATAGCTTAGAGGGAGCATAGGTTCAGTCCCCGGTATCTCCATTTAAAAAGGCTCAGAAAGAGCAGGTGGTTTGAAAGACCTCTACATGAGACCCTGGAAGGCCACTGCTTGTCAGTGTGGACAATATTGGTGCTCACAGATTACATGAACACATGAAGCCACCTTATATTCATCCACCAAGGTCAGAATTGTCTACTCATGTTGGCAGCGGCTCTCTAGGCTCTCCGGCAGAGGTCTTTTGCATCACCTCCTACCTCATCCTTTTAACTGGGGAGACCGGGGATTGAACCTGGAGCTTTCTTCATGCCAAGCAGATGCTCTTCTACTGAGCCACAGCCCCACGCAGATGAATGGTCTGAGGCAAGATGAGGAAGCTTCATACGTTCATGTTCATAACAGATCCATCAGAGCTTTCAATCCCAAATCTGTATGTATATACACCATAAATGGAAACAATTAGGAAATAACATTGGGATGACTCTGCCGACATGCCAGACACAAGAACACTGAATTCTATAGTAGAACAATTTTAGACCAACAAAGTTTTATTCAAGGTATGAGCTTCCATGTGCACGCACACTTTTTCAAATTCTACAGTAAGCTATTAGTTTGTAGTATGAAGCAACCACAATCACTGTGTGGATAGTGAGTATTGCTTGCTGAGAGCCAGCGTGGTGTAGTGGCTAAGAGTGGCTGACTCTAATCTGGAGAACTGGGTTTGATTCCCCACTCCTCCTCTACATGGAGCCAGCTGGGTGACCTTGGGTCAGTCACAGTTCTCTCAGAACTCTAAGAACGTAAGAACATAAGAGATGCCAATGTTGGATCAGGCCAAAGGCCCATCCAGTCCAACACTCTGTATCACACAGTGGCCAGAAATACCAGTGCCATCAGGAGGTCCACCAGTGGGGCCAGGACATTAGAAGCCCTCCCACTGTTGACCCCCCCCCCAAGCACCAAGATGACAGAGCATCACTTGTCCCAGAGTCCCTATCTATACCTTCTGGCTAATAGCCACTGATGGACCTCTGCTCCATATGCTTATCTAATTCCCTTTTGAAGCCGTCCATGCTTGTAGCCGCCACCACTTCCTGTGACAGTGAATTCCAAGTGTTAATCACTCTTTGGGTGAAGAAGTACTTCCTTTTATCCGTTCTAACCCGACCGCTCAGCAATTTCATGGAGTGCCCACGAGTTCTTGTATTGTGAGAAAGGGAGAAAAGTACCTCTTTCTTTACCTGCTCTTTCCCATGCATAATCTTATAAACCTCGATCATGTCACCCCTCAGTCGTCTTTTCTCCAAGCTAAAGAGCCCTAAGCGCTTTAACCTTTCCTCATAGGGAAAGTGTTCCAACCCTTTTATCATTCGAGTTGCCCTTTTCTGCACTTTTTCCAAAGCTATAATATCCTTTTTAAGGTGTGGTGACCAGAACTACACACAGTATTCCAAATGAGGTCTCACCATTGATTTTTATAGGGGCATTATGATATTGGCTGATCTGTTTTCCATACCCTTCCTAATAATCCCCAGCATAGCATTGGCCTTCTTTATTGCAGTCACACACTGTCTTGACATTTTCAGTGAGTTATCTACTACGACTCCAAGATCTCTCTCAGCCCCACCTACCTCACAGGGTGCCAGTTGTGGGGAGGGGAAGGGAAGCCACTGAGACACCTTTGGGAAGAGAAAAGCAGGGTGTAGTGGTTAAGAGCAGTGGACTTTAATCTGGAGAACTGGGTTTGATTCCCCACACGTCCACATGCAGCCAGCTGGGTGACCTTGGGTCGGTCACAATTCTCTCAGAGCTGTTCTCTCAAGGGCAGTTCTCTCAGAGCTCTCTCAAGCCCCACCTACCTCACAGGGTGTCTGTTGTGGGGAGGGGAAGGGAAAGGAGTTTGTAAGCCGCTTTGAGACTCCCAAGTGAAGGGACGGGTATAAATTCACTCCTCCTCCTCCCCCCATTCAGTTTCAAATGTAAAGAGACAGAAGTGGTGGAAGAAGCTACTCAATTCGAAGAGGCAGGAGGACCAAACCCCTCCATCTGGCTGATCATGTCAGGAAGGTGTGGTGGCTTCCCATGCAGTTCTTTAGCAACACATTGCCCATCTTCCTTGCAAATATGTCGGTGCACAAAGAATGACGTCAGTCCAGGGATAGGCAGCCCCTGGCCCTTGTGCCCGACAGCCTTATACCAGATCATTGTGCTCAACACGCCAGGCCGGTTCTCCACCCAAGAGGCTGAGACGAGTCCTTGAGGCACTGGCAGCGCCAGCGGGGCTCAGCTTGCTTCCAGTAAGTCTGGCCAGGTGCCACCGTCATCTCTCCCTCCTTTTTGTTTGCTGCTATCACACCATCTTTGCAGGCAGACTTGAGGGGGCGGCAGTGCTGCTCGGCACTCAGTCCAAAAAGGTTGCCAGTTGATTTGTTAGTCCTTTGACTGCTTGAAATAGACACAACGAAAGGGAAACTCCCAACTTTTCCTTTGGGAAGTTATTGAAAACATGGCTAAAGGGTGGAACTTGGTGATTCATTTCTGCCTTGTCAAGGTGCCTTTGAGGCTAAGTACCTGCAAGCAGGTGTAAGGACGTCTCTTGAGAGCTTCCACCCCCAGGAGGAAAAATCATCTGAGAAGGGGTGATTTTGCGTGCAGGAAGCTGTGGGGGGAGGTGACGTGGGAGGAGATGCTTTACTCTTTCCGTGAAGGTAGATTCAGGTGGGGAGCCATGTTGGTCTGAAGCAGCAGAACAAAGTTCGAGTCCAGCGGCACCTTTAAGACCAACAGGGTTTATTCAAAGTATCAGCTTTCGTGTGTATGCATACTTCTTCAGATACAATGAAATGGAAATTACCAGTCCCTACACATAGGCAGAAGGTGAGCAGTAAATTAGCATACAGCATAATGAAGATGTTTAACATTCAAGGACCAAACAGGAATAACAAGCTTAGTTTATATGGTTACAATTTGTTTGGGTTTAATTCCTGGGGTGGGGGAGAGACATAGTGAAGGAAATAAATATGTCAAAATTGGAGACTGATGGGCAGATGTATCCTTGTGGAGTGCTGAGAGTAATTAATTGAGACCCTGCAATTACACTCGATCCATCTCCTCTCAAGCATGGAGACGACCTTACAGCATCTTCTTCTTTGACATGGGGTGATTGGCTGTGTAGAGTTACCAGACCAGAGAAATACATTCCAATCTACCATTCCAAATTGCATTACATTATACTATTCATTACATTACATTACAATCTACTATTCTAATCTATTATTCCAAATAAGAAATAAAATAGAATAAAGAGGAAGTATGGCCCTTCAGGGGGATTGGTGAGAATACAAAGGTAAGGGCTGGATGAGGTTAGTGTATGTAGTGAGATAAGAAACCAATATCCCTGTTAAGTCCTGGGGATTCCATTGTTCTGAGTGTTGTAATAATTTGCAACTCAGCAATTTCTCTTTCTAGGCTGTTCCTGAAGTTTCTTATGCAATAAAACAGCTATTTTGAGGTCACCCATTGAATGTCCGGGAAGATTGAAGTGTTCTCTTACAGGTTTCTTAATCTTATGATTTTTGATGTTAGATTTGTGTCCATTTATCCTTTGGCGTAGGGTTTAACATTATGTAGAGAACTGAAGGGCATTGCTGGCATTTAATGGTATATACAATGTTAGAAGATGAGCATGTGAATAAGCCTGAGATGGTGTCGTTGATGTTGTTAGGTTCAGTGATTCTGTTATCTGGGTGTATGTGGCAGCAAAGTTGGGATCTGGGTTTATTGCAAGCTCTGGTACCAGTGTCCATGTTCAAATTAGATGTTGTATTATTGTTGGTGAGATTGGGGGGTTGTCTGTGCACAAGAAAAGGTTTGCCCCTCAGTACTTGTGAAAGAGAACTGTCATTACCCAGTAGTGGTTGTAAGTTGCTGATGATGCATTGAACTGTTGTGAGTTGAGAGCTGTATGAGACCACTAGTGGTGTTCTGTTATTGTAATCGTAATTTCCAGGGCTATTTTTGGGCAGGAACGCACAGGAACGGAGTTCCGGCTGGCTTCAGAGTTGGCCATGCCCACTTCAGCCAAAACCTCTGTGTGTGTGGCTACAGAGGGAAGGCCTGGAAAGCAAAACCCCCCCCCGCGACTCTGAGGTGGGCAGGCTAGGGGGGCTGGAAGGATTGGGGAGGCATTTAAATGCCTCCCCGTGACTTCCCCGGCCTGTCAAAGGGGTGTGGCCTAATATGCTAATGCATTTCTGCTGTTGGGTGTGGCCTATTATGCTAATGAGTTCCTGCTGGGCTTTTTCTACAAAAAAACCCCCTGGTGATTTCCATTTCATTGTATCTGTGCATACACACGAAAGCGTATTCCTTGAATAAAACTTTGTTGGTCTTAAAGGTGCCACTGGACTCACAACTTTGTTCTGTTACTCTTTCCTTGTCTGTCATTGTTCAATTCCAGATCACCTATTCAGCTGCTTAGGTGTCCTCATTTGGGGACTTACCCCTTGAAACTGAGTTTCCTAATTGCTTTTTCCAGTTTAATTATGAAAATAATACCAAGTGCATTCAGAATTATTATTCTTCCCTCTTCTAGGCAGATGAGAATATTAATGTACGACCCACTACTTCCCTTATGTATGGCATATACTCAGTTATATTATTACCAAGATTAACACACACACACACAACCTGTCAGGAACCATCACACTGGCACCCTGCTCTGCAAACGGCAATGAACAAAAACAAGACCTGACATTTGAGTGCATTTGGTCTTTTGACATTAACTGCACAGACTTTTAAAAAGGACTACCCTTTGTTTTTAGTATTCCTATAGTGGTCAGTGGTACATATTACAAAATTGCTCAGATTAATTAAGCCAGAAATGGAGGGGTGAGGGAGCACATTTCCATGGAGACCATATTGCCGAAAGCTATTTTATTCAAAATGGAGTCAGGAGGAGGGTAGGAAGACGAGGAGGAACTGGCAAAGAGAGTTAATAGCGGGAGTTCTGTTACATCGGCATGATCTTCATCCATTAATTCAACTGCCCTGCATGGAGCCAAGGACAAGAAGTGTCAACATATTTGTTTCTCCTAGGCTTTAAGGGACCTGCAGAGAGAAACACCCTAAAAACCCATGAGAGATTATGAAAAAAGCGCACTCTTTCAAACTGAGTTGGTCTCCCTGCCCACTGCCTTTTCTTGCTTTGCTACTTATTGATCACTAGCCTGATACCCGTGCTTCGCTATGGTATTTAATTTCCGTAAATCCAGTTATAATACTGATGATGTGGAGTTTGAAATGTAAAATTTGTTGTAGGAATTCTAATGGAGAAGATTGTAGTGTAAAAAAATGAAGTGAGACATATGCACTTGTTTTTTCCACTACTGAAGGACCTCTCTGTAGATCAGATTGGTGGTTCTGCTCTCAGGTGCTAGGATCACCAGGCTGCTTGGTAAGCTCACTCTGGAGCAGGCCACATAGCACTGTCCATTTAAGAAGCAGTCTCATATACAGACTGTGTTGTTCTGAGCACCTCAGGGTGACCTTGCTGATACTTGGCCTGCATATCTTGGTGCACTGCAGGAGTACTATGTGTACATGTCTTTGCCACATTCCTAAGTTGCCTGTTCCTTGTAGCATTGTGTATTTGGCTTGATGGTTTGCCAGGAGCTTTCTTGGGGGCAGTAAGAGGTGAGAGGTGTGAGGGGGAGTTAGCCTGAGGGAGTGGTGATGTGGTGGACATTTCATCAGGTTGATGAGGGAGGCACACATTGAAATGGCTCCTAGAAAGGTCATTCACAACATTCACAAACTCAATTGCCATGCTGGCTGTTATGAGAAATGTCTATTCATGAGTCTTGGATAGCTGATTTCTGTAACCGTCCTCAACTGTCTGCAGTCTCTTCTAACTGTGTTTTTACCTCAGAACATTGAGATCCCCTGCTGGCCAATCAGAGGGAGGTGAGTGCAAGCAGGCAGGTTTTACCTCAGAACTCTGAACTACACAGTTGACCACTGGGGGGGGGGCAAGGAGGCAGCAGCTTGCCAGGCACATAGAAAACAATTGGGGGAACACATTGTGCCCCTTTTTTACTCCCTTAGGGGTCATGTTTCTCAGAAATCTCTTTGTGGGGGGGGTTGACGTCATGATAGGAATGCACTCCCCTTATTTTTGGTTTCTTGGTGCAGGGGTTTGGCCTGGGCATTGGATTTGGGGGGGGAGCATACCCCCCCCTTTTTTACAAAGATGCTTCTCGTTTATGTTACATTTAAGAAGTGGGATATATTCAAAACAGCATCCGAGCAATCAGATATTAAGCAAGTTCATATGAACCAATTTTCTACAACCCACATTGTGAGAAGTTAAATAACCTAATAAAGGAAACCACTTTTCTACAAATTTGGGGTATATTTCCACAGTGGGTGAGAGTGTGGCTAAATCCATTTGTGAGGCTGGGCCAGCAGCATCGCTAAGGTGATCCTGCTGGGGCAGCGTCCCTGATGGATTATAGTACCCTGGCCCTGCTCCTACACCTGACAAACACCCACCTGTGTGGTATAAGGGGAGGATTGTGTTTAAAGGCATTAGGGAGGCTGGGCCAGCAGCAGCACTAAGGCAATCCTGCTGAGCAAACCTCCCTGACAACTGTAAGTATCTCACCTTCTGTCCTACACCTGACAGGCAGCTGCCTGTCCAGTGTAGGAGGAGGAGGGGTATTAGAAGTCATTGTGGAGGCTGGGCTGGCAGGATCACTAAGGTGTTACTGCTGGGGCAGGCTCCCTGATGGCTTTAAGCACCCTGCACCAGCTGCTGCACCTGACAGACAGCTACCTGTCAGGTGTAGGGGGAGGAGTGTGTTGGGAACCATCCAGGAGGCTGGGCCAGCAGCACTGCTACACCTCACAGGTGGTTGGCCATTCCTGATTTCCCCAACTGTCATTAGCTCTCTGCAGTCTCTTGTAACTGTTTTTGTTTAACCTCAGAACACTGAGCTCTGCAGCTAACCAATCAGAGAGTGGGGGGTACAAGGAGGCAGGAGCCCAGCAGCCACATAGGAAGCAAGGAGGGGAGCGCATTTTACCCCTTTTGACCCCCTTAGGGGGTCAGATTTCTAAAAATCCCTTCTTAGTGAGCATCTATGTCATGATAGGAGTGCTATCCCTGAATTCTGTGTTTCTAGGTCCAGGGGTTTGGCCTGGGGGTTGATTTTACATACAAGGGAGCATTAATACTGTTTGACCATCTAACCCAGGGGTGGCCAAACTGCAGCTCCAGAGCCACATGCGGCTCTTTCACATAGTCTAATTTAATGTTAATAAAAAGCAAATTTGCATATTTTCCAATAAAAACATGTTTGTAATATTCATGTCTTGCGGCTCTCAAACATCTGACGTTTTTTTCTGTGTGGCTGCTATGTTAAGCAGGTTTGGCCTCCCCTGCTCTAACCATTTGTAAAGAAAAAGGGCATGCCATTCTGTTATGTGGCATGACAAGGGCAAGGCGAGACCCAAACACCGTGGAATATTTATTTATTTATTTATTTTGATTTTTTTACCCTGCCCTCCCAGCAAGGCCAGCTCACTCTCACAATGGCATCCACTGTGTTTCTGTTTTCTTGGCCATCAGCTTTGACCATGGGAATCACCCAACACAAGGTGTTGGAGCAGCAGGAGAAAAATAGGAAGGGGGTAGTACAGTGATAGTGATATCACTTCCACTCGCATAACCAGAAGTTGTGTGGCATCATGGGACACCATGTGATGCCTAGCCCTGCCTCCCAAAGCTCCCAGGGGTTGCAGTGATTCATAATTAGAAACAAGGTTTTCCCCCCAGAGTTCTAGATGTGGGACCTGTGTACCTTGGAAACTGAAATCCCTAGGTAGCTGCATTATGTACGTAAATGCCATCAAGTCGCAGCTAGGGGCTTTCAAGGCAAGTGAGAAGCAGAGGTGGTTTGCCATTGCCTTCCTCTGCAGAGCCCTCCTTGGTGGTCTCCCATCCAAGTACTGACCTTGCTTAATTTCTGAGAACTGGCAAAATTAGGCTATACCATGCTGCCTTCCCTCCTGGGTAGCTGCATTGGTTTGTAGTAAAATTCAAAACCAACAGCAACATAGTACCTTTTATTAAGATGAATTTCAGCTACATAGCACAGTGTCTGGGGTTGTCAGCTGTAGCGGCAACCCAGTAGGAACATTTGGGGGGAGGCAGAAACAGTTTCTTCAGCATTGTGCCAATGTGCAATGTCACTTGAGCTTTGAGGTTAAACCGTAGAATTCGGAGTGAATCCTAGAATGTTGCACCACTACAATGATGTCACAATTTTGCATCGGAAGTGATGTTATGTATTATTGCGATGCTGAAGACCCCTCCCAGTTTTTCACCTGCTGGCCTGTCAAGTGGCAGCAGGGAATGGGATGGGGCTGGGGCTGGGGCTGGGAAGTCTTCCACTATAGCTGGAGGCCTGACCCCTTACAGTATGCACTGGCTTAGTTAAGCATCTGCTATCAGTGCTTCCATCAATGGTCAGAATTGTTCATCATTCCTGGAATGAAGAGCTTGTAATGTTGTTGTTCAGTCGCACAGTCGAGTCCGACTCTTCACGACCCCATGGACCAGATCACGCCAGGCCTTCCTGTCTTCCACCGTCCTCTGAAGTTGGCTCAATTTCATGTTCGTTGCATCTATGACACTGTCCAACCATCTCATCCTTTGCCGTCCCCGTCTTCTTTGAACTTCAATCTTTCCCAGCATCAGGGTCTTCTCCAGTGAGTGCTCCCTTCGCATTTGGTGGCCAAAGTATTTGAGCTTCAGCTTCAGTATCTGGCCTTCCAGGGAACAGTCAGGGTTGATTTCTTTTAGGATTGACTGATTTGATCTTCTGGCAGTCCAAGGGACTCTCAAGAGTCTTCTCCAGCACCACAGTTCAAAAGAATCTGTTCTTCGGCGCTCGGCCTTCCTTATAGTCCAACTCTCGCAGCCATACATGACTACTGGGAATACCATTGCTTTGACCATGTGAACGTTTGTTGGTAGGGTGATGTCTCTTCCAATGACCATTCCCTTTAAAGCTTTTGCTGTCCCAGCTCTTTCTCAATCACTGGAGCAGCGTTCCAGCCATCTAAACCCTGACCCAGATAGCCCAGGCAAGCCTGATCTCATCAGATCTCAGAAGCTAAGCAGGCTTGGCCCTGGTCAGCAGCCATCCAGGTATTCTTTGGTGGTCTCCCATCCAAATACTGACCAGGGCAAAGCCCCAATGGAAAACCACCTCTAAACATCTCTTGCCTTGAAATCCCTACACAGGGGTGTCAATAGGCTTGCCATGTCCCCCCGGGGGTGGGGAAACCCCCGCCCAGAGGCCCGTTCCTCGCCGCTGGCGGATTGGGCCCTGGGGGGAACCGCACCCCAGCGTGTGCGTCACCAGGAAGTGACGTTATGACACTGGGCATGCTGGGGGCAGGCCCAGCGTGCCCGGCGTCATAACGTCACTTCCTGTTGACGTGTGTGTGGCGCGCACGCACGCTCCAGCTGCGGACCGGGAGTCCCCCGGTCCAGAGTTTTTCAGACTTGGCAACCCTGGGTGTCAAACATACGGCACATGTGCCAGAACCGACCCATCCAGAGCTCTTATCCAGCCCACGAGCAACTGGTCATTACCTTTATTGTCAGATGACAGAGGCTGAGCATTATGTCCCTGTATACTGTGTAGTGATAATGTGTAACGGGCAGTGGAAGTGTGAGGGTGGGCATCAGGGAGATACTGTAAGGAAATACTGTAAGAGTGTTAATGTTTTAAGCATGTTTGTATTTTGAGTAAAAATAATATTGTTAATTGGGTTTGCCTGTGCCCTTTATAAAGTTTATATCTCCTGTACCTGGCATAACATTTTACGGCACACATGGCATGACTCGACATTTATGGCCAATCCAGCCCTTATAACTAATGAGTTTGGCACCTCTCCCCCTAATAAGTAGACTACGACATGCGGGGGGTGGGGGGGTGGAGAGTTTTTGGCCTTGGAGAGTTCACACTATAGCCTTGGTGAGCTCCCTACAGTCAAGATCTGGGAAGGTTACTCCTTCTATGGACAATATTTCCAATCAGTGTAGTGCTAATAGCTGTGTAAGGAACTGTCAATGGGATGGACCCTACCCCATCCTACCACTCCACTTAGCAAAGGTTATTTGTTAAAACATTTGCACTCTACCTTCCCTTGTGCTCAAGCTGGAATCCTTCCTCCAATTTAAGGAGGCTTCCTCCAATTTGTGGCACTTCTGCAGGAGGAAGAGACACTTAAGTTGGAGGAAGGCTACTTGGAAGATGATGGCCTCCACCCCAGTCATACTGATTGCTGCTAGTCAGGAACAATTTTCTTAAAGTGAACCGATGATCTTCTTTTGAAATGAGATGTTGACAGCTCCCTCTTCCTCCAGACTGTGTTGCTTTCTCTGGAGGTTTTAAGTTATTTGTGTTTGTCACTGTTTCTGTTTCCTGAGGGCAATCTGAATTGCTGTCCTAGAATTTGCCCACAGTAAAGGGGAGTTCTCTTTTCCACATCTTGATTGCACGTATCTTGCCTCTGAACTCTTTTCCTTTGAGATCTGTGTCATAGATAGTTGCTCCCCACATGACAGCCCCCAAGTTTAACAGGGAACCCTTTTGTTATATCAGCTGATAGGAAGGGAAATCCTTCCCCTTGCTGTAAAAAAATGATATATCCATTATTGGAAGAGGAAAGGCCAAATTCTCTTCTTAGCTCAAAATCATGATAGGATCCAATATTTATACCATGTACTCCATTTACAAAATGTCATCATAAGATCAGTTTATCTTAATTACCTTAATGGAATTAGAATTATTGCCATTAATCAAAGGTTCTTAAAATGGAAGGCAGGACTCCTAATGGGGGGGGGGAGTGTCCCTTCAGTGTTTTATTAGATAGGATGGATTTCACATTGGTTTTTGCAGCCCCCCCCCTATAACGCATCATCTACTCAAGAGGGTATATCTAATATACAAAGGCTGCTGGGAAAACAGTACAATGAAACACGTTTATTGGTTGCTTGAGAATATATATAATGAAGGTAATAAGTGGGGTTTTTTTTTTTGTAATCTTGCGTATGCAATACCTCTTGGAGAGAAAGGAATGACTTGTTTGCATCTCTGTGAGGATTTTGCTAGGTATCTGATCAGATAGGCCTTCGGTATGATGTGGCAGGAACAATAAAAATAGACCAGACCAGCCACTCCCCTGCTAAAGATTTGGAAGAAGATTGGTGCTTAAACAACACAAGAGCCATGAAATCAAGCCATTAAAAAGACAGTTTCTCTGCCAGTCAACTTCTCTCCCCTCCTTTCCACTATGATAAGGAAAGCCCAAAGAAAGGCAGTCAGTGTTTCTTTTAATCCTGCTCAGGCTGATAGGTGGAGCGCCACACAAACTTTCCTATGAGGGGAAGGGAAAAAAAGGAGTTCCATGTTTCAGGAATACGTCTTTCTTCTTTTCCCCAATTCCCTGGTCCTATTATATTGGGAGCGCTTTGAGTGCTGATCGTGTGGGTTGGGTTGGGAGGTGCTAAACTTAACGAAGCAACACAGCCTGCTCCCAGCAGGATTCAGAAAGGCAAAGGAGAAGGCACAAAGGAAACAGCACTTCTGATTGCCCTAATGTTTTCAATTTGAGTACAGCTGGGCAAAGATGTAGAGAGGAGCACCTGTCATTGTTCTTGATAAAATGTTTGGGGAGACTGGACATTCCTGAAGCGGTCTCTGTGTATTTTTCACTCACTGTGGCAAAAGCTACCTTCATTTGTGCCCCAGATCTCAAAGATCAAGTCTTGCAATAGACACAGGACATCTGAACACCATTCTTAATAATAACTAGGTTTCTCAGAAATTGGAGTGTTTTGATGAAATCTAAGGATACTTTGGAGGCAGGAGGCGAGAAGGGGGAGGAGAAAGGGGTGGGAGGTGGGGACGGAGGTGTTTATCCCACACTTTTGTCCCCAGTGGGGACCCAAAGAAATTTACAGCATTGTTCTCCCTCCTCCTTTTTATCCTGAGGACAACAAGCCTGTGAGGTAAGCGTGTGACTGGCTCAAGGTCACCCTGCAAGCTTCCATGGCAGATGGTGGTTTGAACCTGGGTCTCTGAGATCCTGCTTTGCCACCCTAACCACCACAATGCACACTGGCTCTCTAGAGATGTAAACAGGATTTCATTGAAACGGGTGTTTAGGCCACCCTGTCAGAGCCTGCAAGTGAGCCCCTGATGCTGGGCCCTGAGATAGCCACCAAGGTTCCACAGAACAGGACCCCTTCCTTCCCTGCAGGAATGGCAGTGGCAGAAGGTCCAGGCTGAGGTGATCCAGAGGAGGCAAATTGCTAGACTAACAGCATCCAGCCCCATCCCAGAGCCATGCACTGGAAGCTATACTTCTTTGCAGGATCTGGGTCAAAGCACAGCACAACACCTGCCAGCAGTGCAGCTGAACCTCATTACCTCCAAGCCTATTTAGGTGGAAGCTTGGGAAGGCTGCCTTGCTGGACCAACTGGTCCACTAGGTGCAAGCCTGGCTGTCAGTGCCTGTCAGTGCTCCTAAGCTTTGCTATCTGGAACTGAAGGTACTGATCCAGAGGAGACCTGACTGGGTCTGCCTGCAAAGCACAGCGCAGAACAGGCATGATGGGGGAAAGATGCTCTTGATGCATCAATGTCACTTGCGGCAGCTAAAGCTCACAAGTGATATCACTGATGCCTTAAGTAAAATCATAGAGATCTGTGAAATCCTACAGTGTCACTGACATCACTTTCCAGTTTTATCTAGAAGCAGTGTTTCCCCCCATTTCTTCCTGCTGCTTATTTAAGCTGTAGTGTTGGCCAGGAGGTAGGGTGCTGGGAGATTGCCTGCCATAGTGGGTATGTCGGCAACACTAGCCTGTTTCCTTCTTTCCCTCAAAATGCAGAACCAATTCTGGGTATTCTCCATCTCCGTGGAGAAGAATTTGCTGTAGAAAAGTCTTGGAGGCAACACCTTTGTGTCTGGGGGAAGCACCTGTCTGGACACAACTACCTCCATTTTAGGAGGGTGCTTGACTTAGAATCTCCCAACATTTTGTGACCCGCTTCAGCTCTCCTGGCAGTCATTTTGTGGCTGATCGGTCGCCCTTCCTGACATCGATTTTATGGTGACACCTGCTAGACTGTTTTAAAGACCCTGGACAATGTTGGGGCCTCCCAAACTGCAGTGATCTCAGTACCTTCCCATCACTCTTTTTGCAACTAGAGTAGCTCTCAGGATCCATTTGTTCTCACATGGTGTAAGGCCCCAGATTCCAGGTACGTATCCTAAGAGTAAGATATGGGCTGAAAAGGTAAGTGAAATCTCCACATTAATTTGTCTCTTCATCTCATTCCAGAAGGAGCCTATTGTGTGGCGATCCCATATCATGTGGGTTATATTTCCCAAGTAATGTTTGATTCTTCAGCTTGTCAAGGTATTGGTCATTTTATGCCTTGTGGGCATTTTTGGTTGGATGCACACAGGTCTGTTGGATTTGTTGCAGGTCCAAAGATGATGTTTCCATAATCTTAAGAGCAGTCCTCCATTGCCCTAACAATATGGAGTCAATCAAGCTCTGAGTTCCCCTCCCTGCAGGACACCCATGTCTAATTTGGTTAGTCTTGCCAGTCTCCTATTCCGGGCAGAGGATCCCCTATCCCCAAGTTCCAGAACCATTGCATGCATTTTGTTACATCACTTCCAGGGAAAACTTGGAAGTAACAGAGGGTAGCTCTTGTACTGTACAGTTTCTGGTGATTCCTAGAGCTACACTCTGTTCCTTGTGAATTTTCCCCAGAAATGATGCTAACAACACACAAAATTACACCCCCCATGTCCCTGCCCCTAAAACGTCCAGAGTCTCTGGCAACTCTAGGTTTGATTATTGTCAAAAGGAACCAATCAAAAGGTAGTATTACATTTAGAGTCAGTTTATGCATTTTTTGAGCCATTTCTCTGGTTCAGACTTTTTTCTGGTACTACAGGTTGCTGTCTCAAAAGGAACCAATCAAAAGGTAGTATTATATTTAGAGTCAGTTGATGCATTTTTGAGCCATTTCTCTGGTTCAGATTTTTTTCTGGTACTACAGGTTGCTGTTCCATATTGTTCTGTCAGTAAGTGCTGTAATTTCAAATATTGCCATTGGGTCTGCTTACGGAGACTGTGTTCTCTTTGTAACTTGGAGAAAAGAAAAAGTTGTTCAATTCTAGTAATGAGTCCAGCATGTAGATCAGGGCCCAAGAAAAAAGGGGTTGTCCTGCCACTCTCAACACTGGGTTTTCCCATTGTGTCAGTTTATCATGAGAACAAGGGAACAGTGAAGTAATTGAATCTGTCATCTCACTTCTGTGTCTATACTATGATCCACTACTATTGGGAGTATATAGACCTCTGAGGTACATCTGAAAAGAACTCTGTGCCATCCAGTTTTTTATAACATTTCCTATTTGGCTAGGACTTCCAACCTCAAGGTGAGGTCTGGAGCTCTCCTGGAAGTACAACTGAGCTCTGGACCACAGAGATCCATTTCCCTGGAGGAAATGGCAGCTTTGGACAGTAGGTAGATAGGTATAGTGTATAATCTAGGTTAAACTGGCTTGACTTCACATTCCGACTGAGCTTCCTCCCCTCCCGAAACTCCATGCTCCTCAGCCACCACCACCCGAAATCTCCAGGAATTTCCCAGGATGGAGTTGACAACCCTAAGTTTGGCTCAGGATTTTATGTTTGTTGTTGTGGTTTGGTGATGCAAGGTGCTTTGACGCAAATTAACCCTAAGTTTGGCTCAGGATTTTATGTTGTGGTTTGGCGATGCAAGGTGGTTTGACGCAAATCAGGATGTTCCTGGGATCCTGACAGTCATTTATTTTCCCAGGAAAGAGAGCCATAAAATGCACAAAGAGGTCAGAAAGAGAAAATGTCATTCCATAGAGAGATAACCATTTGCCTCCCTGCCAGGGGAGGCAAGATGGGTAGCTATTTTATGGGCATGGAGATTCACGGAACATATGCTCTAGGTTGAGTGGGAGAGATTGGGGTGCACCTTCCAATGTGGAGCAAGTTCTAAATATGGATTGGGAGAGGCTTCCAGCCAACAAAAGACAGGAAGGGTTAAAAATGGCTGGTCTGGTCCAAATGTTTTGTTCAAATGTGGGAGATGGATTCCTCTGCAGGGGCCAGGAGGGGGTCTGGAGGTGCATTTGTTTGACAGATATCCAGGTGGAGTGTCAGAGGTAAATATTTTGTATTGTTAAGGTCAGTTTAGTGTTATGTTTATGTTCTGTTCATTAGATCTATAACCAGTAGGAATGATAGCTATTTTCTCTGTGCTCTAGCTTAATCTGTTTAAGAAGGCAAACTGTGATTCATCTCCTCCTCACATGCACCTTTGATCACTCGCTCATGCTCCCACACTTGCACATGGGATGGGCTGAAGTAATTGGAAAACTTTGTCCCTTTGTACTTGCTCAGAGGCAGCCTTTACCAGGGTTTCCAAAGTCACTGGTAATGTGGGAGGCTGGGGTGGCAGCACAATGAAGAAGAACATGCTTCACATGCACACAACCTTGCAGCATGCACATAAGAACATATCAACCCATTGAGGGTTTACGACAGTCATTACTGCCATTCTATTGTTTGTGTCAGAATGTGAGCTTTATGAAAGGATAGCAGATCTGGAAAGTTAAATTTTCTTCTGTTCAATGGAACCTGCATATTTTAAAGTGCAAGTTAAGATGCTTGTGTTCTCGTAGAAAACCCCTGTACAGATTTTTGAGCTATGTGCAATATTTAGTTGCAATATGTTATGGTAAGCCTCATATAATATATATCAGTCTTTGGTGAACATTCATTTTAATTATGTTTACTTTCCCCACAGAGAGAATTATATCTTCTACCATCTGTCTAGATATGTTTTAATCAACTGCAAAAGAGACTTCATGTTTCTCTGGACTATCTGAGATATCTCATTCGAGGTTTTTATACCAAGTTATTTTATTTCTTTTTTCCACCATCTGAATTTCCACTTGTTAAACATATTGGGATCAATGTTGGTTCCCAGGAGCATGGTTTCTGATTTCATCCAGTTTATTGAATGTTTCACATTTCCTTAGTAATTTTATTAGGTGGGGGTAAGAAATGTGTATCTAGAAGGAGCTTGTGCTAGTCCACCAATAGGAGTTTTATGTTTCAATTTAATTGAAGAGTGTATCCAGGAGGGCTTGATGGTAATATTGAAAATAGCAGGAATATGTCAGTTGCCTGACTGCAAAATAACAATTCCCAAGATCACAGTACTGGTGATAATTCTGCAGATGGTTGAATGAAACACGGTTTGTATCCAAGTTATAAAGGATTTGGGGATGTCAAAAACTCAGTTGTAGCTCACAGGAGTCCCCACTGTACTTCATCAAAGGCTTTCACTGTGTCCAGGAACATTGCAGATGTGCAAAGTATTATTGTATATCAGTGCCACCAGATAGACTACCAATCAGTTATCACCTGTTTGTTCCTTATAAAGCCCATCTGGTCCTTATGTATCAGAGTGGATATGATGTGTTATATCTTTTCAGCCAGTATAGCAACAGATATTTTGGAGTCTACATTTATCAAAGTATGGCGGTCACTAGGAGTGCTAGCTGGATCAACTGATTTGTATGTAATGGGCATGTTTGATGGAAAGAGAGCCCACAATGCAGCTCCTTCTGTGTTCTCCCACAAGCTTGCATGTAGTTGGGGGACTAATAGAAGATGAGAAGAGACTGGAAAGAGATTGGAGAAGGAGTCTCAGAGCGGCTTACAATCTCCTTTCCCTTCCCCTCCCCACAACAGACACCCTGTGAGGGAGGTGGGGCTGAGAGAGCTCTTTCCAGAACTGATCATGAGAGAACAGCTGTGAAAGTACTGCCCTTGAGAAAACAGCTCTGACAAAACTTTTGACTGACCCAAGGTCACACCAGCAGCTCCATGTGGAGGAGTGGGGAATCAAACCTGGTTCTCCCAGATTAGAGTCCACACTCTTAACCACTACACCAAACTGTGCTTGAAACCTTTGTACCATTTTGCTGGGAAGCCATCTGACCCTGAGGCTTTTTTTAATCTTTTCATGTTTTATTTATTTGGATGTTTAGATATTTATACTCCACTTTTCTCCCCGATGGGGACCCAAAGTGGATTACGTCATTTTCCCCTCCTCCATTTTCCCCTCACAACAACAACCTTATGAGAGAGTTTGCGCTGAGAGAAAATGCCTGGCCCAAGATCACACAGTGAGCTTCCATGGCATAGTGGTGATCCTAGTGTAGCTCTCTATCACAACATGCTGGCTCTCTGATTTTTAAAGATATTCCTTATTTTCACCACAGAGATGAGGCTTGGAAGGTAGCTTTATCTGACCTTCATTTAAGGAAGCTCTACAGGTTTTTCCACTTTAGTCTTTTTCCATGTGTTTCTTGTATATACATAATTTTGAATAAAACTGTTAACACTGACAATTGAGTGCTTTGGGTTATTGTTTGAAATTTATCTGTGAAGTCTTAAATGAGAGGTGGAAAGTGTTTTGGCTTGTTTTGGTCAAAATTCCTGGATTCTGCCTGACGTCTTGCAGAACATTTGTTTCATACTTGGCTGAAGCAAACATAGCCCTTGCTGAACACAGTACAGACTTGAACTGAGTGGGGCTGTGTGTCGTCCAGATTAGACAGAAACTTTTCAAAAAGTGTTTTGAGTTTGACCTCTAGCTCCTGCATCACCTTCTCCCTTTTCTTTTCTTGTGAGCTGCATAAGGTTGTATGGCCTCTTATACAGGCTTCTCCTGCATCCCACAGCGTTGCCCTCAGAGTCACTGAACTCTAGTTTAGGTCAAACTGTTATTTAAGTTCCCTGTGAATTTGTTCTTTGAACGCTGCATTCCTGTGAGAGGATATATTTAGCCATATCTTCGATGTTTGCAAATGTGGTACATAGATTCCATGTATCAGGAGCATGGTTCCAAGATTGTCAAGGTGGGCAATTCTGAGCAGTTTGAAGGCTACACGAGCTATGGCAGAGTGGTAACCCTATTCTGAAGATTTGGTATTGTATAGGATGAGCCCTGGCCTCAGTGGACAGAGTTGGTCATGTGCAGCATCTTATATTCTGGCATCTTACTTCAGTAAGCAGTTAAGCACATGATTTGCAAGTAGAAGGTCCAAGGGTCACTGTCCTGTAGCCCAAGGGAGAGGCAGAGGAACGGGGTTTTGAGCCAGGTTGGGGTGTATGGCAAGGGTCTCAATAAGGAGAAGCAAGGTATGTCCACTTGCCCTGCCATGTTGACCAGAAGTCTTCTATTTATATTTGTTGAAAAAATTCCACTCACAGTGTGCAGACATTATGTCTAGTTTGGCCCTCAGGTAGACTTCTACAGCCCTATTACCTTTAGCTCATTTTAAGTTCAAAATGCCAGAGTTAAAACCTGGAACCCTCTACAGACACGTCAAGTACTTTACCATGATGAGTTGAAGCTGAAGCATGGCAAGCAATGAGGAACTTTCTAAATGTGAGTTAAATCACTAAACTGAATTAAGAGGATCAGGGTAAATGTTTCAGCAGGTCCCTGAGGGCATGTGAAACTTTATTCTCCCTCAATGTCTAAAACCTGAATATGACTGTAATATTTTTGAGCATTGCTACTAAATCTCACCAGAGACATCAGGACTAAAATATGTTATTTATTTACAGATTTGTATCCCACCTTTCTACCCTCACAAAGGCAACTAAGGTGGCTAACCATTTAAAACATGCATGATAAATTATCCCACCTTTCTACCCTCACAAAGGCAAATAAGGTGGCTAAAACATGCATGATAAACTCACATTTTAAAACCATTAAAATTAACTCCCAACCCACATCAATAAAAGAATTAAGAACATTTTAAAACCATTAAAATTAACTCCCAACACACATCAGTAAAAGAATTAAGAATAGATTTAAAATACATACAAGGCATAAAAACAGCAATTAAAACATTGATAGAGTTGCCAGACTCCCACTGGGAAATCTTGCCCCGAAGTGACCCGAATGGCAATGTGATGACATCATCACGTTGCCAATGTCGGGTGGGATGCTCTAGTTTTTGGGCGAAACTCTATGGTAAAATCAGTTACAAACCATAGAGTTTCCCCTGAAAACTAGAGCATCACACCCAACATCGGCGACATGATGACATCACTTCCGGGTGATGTCATCATGCCACACATTCCCAGAAAGGACACAGGATCCCCCCACTAACTGCCAGGTAGGACATGGCAACCCCAGGAACAGATGAATCTCCCTGGGGGGAGAGTTCCAGAGCTTCGATGCCATGACTGAGAAGGCTATCTTCCAGGTTGCCACCCACCTAATCTCAAAACAGGGCCTCAAAACATGACTGCAGTAGTCAAGCAGGTTCAAGAGGGCAGAGGTGGTTCTTCAGGTATGTTGGTCCCAGACTGTATACAGCTGTCCGGGGTCAGACACCCCCCTGCACTTACTTCTGAGGAGAGGGAGGCCTCCTGGCCACACTGGGGGAGCCATCAAGGGAGGAGAAAAGAAGCCCAATCTGACTGTGCAGGAGCAGCTTCCTGACTCGCCGGAACTCCCAAAGACACCTTGCAAGTTGGGGAAGGCAGTGGCTAGCTGGGAAGGGCCAACGGAGGCAGCTGTGAAAATGCAGCCTGATGAGAAGGCCCCAGGAGGATGCAGTGGCAGGCTGGGTCCCAGCCTAACACCCGGCCCAGGAGACTGAGGGCTGACCAGCAGCCAACATCCAAGGGCTGGCAGCAGAGGAGCACTGGAACCTGGCCACAGGCGATGGCCTCTCCCTCAGCAGTTGTGGGAGCCAGGGAAGCTCCTTTGGAACAGTGGGGCAGGGAACAGGCTGCAGTGACCTCCTTAGGCTTGCAGTGGCTGGAGGAGAAGCCCTATAAGGCTTTCCAGGGGGCAGAAGCAGGGGAAATGGGAACCCAGACAAGCAGCAGCCCATTCCTGTAGGCCTGCCACTCCTGTAGGCCCATCTCCCAAGATGGAGGGAGTGGGTGAAGCCAGAGTTCTCCCACTCCCAGGCAGCCCTTAAAAAAAGTACATCCTGGAAGCACCAGGGAGTAAGGGCCAGATCTAGGGTTGCCGGGTCCCCTCATCACTCTGGTGGGGGGATTTGGGGGGGCATTCTGGGGATGGGTGGGGATGCCTCCAAGCCTTGCCCCCCCAAGGGCAACTACCCCAAGAGCAACTCCCCTCCTGCCTCCCCTGCTGATTGATGGGGAGCATGTGGCCTGCCAATCAGCTGAAGGGCCCTTTACATCTTTCAGAAGGGAGGGAGAGGGGCTGTTGCTGTCTCCACGCTCCATTCTCAGAAAGACCCTTTAAAGGGTCTTTTTGTAGGTAGGGTGGGGGCCACGGCTTGCGGGGCTGATTTCCCAGCGGTGATTCTTTGTTGCTTGGGATTCAGGTGGGTGTGCTGTGGCACATGATGCTGGCTGTGAGCAGGGTTCGCATCGAGTGGGGCAGCAGTGTATGCGCCTGAATCCCAAGCGGCAATTTGTCACTGGGAAACCAGCCCCGCTGCACGGAGTTTCAAATGCTTGTCTGTACGGGTAAGTCCTTTTGAACGTAATGTGTTCTCCGGCCTCCACAAACGTATCTATCATGATATACCACAAGTTAGGTCATAGGAGGGTCCATATTTTCTTTTATAGTATCAGATTACTGTGGGACATATTTATCTCTAAATGGCAAATGGCTGAAATGTTAAATAGAACCCCAAGAGAGATACAATCTAGAGTCAATTTTTCTTGCCTTTGAAACAAATAATAACATTGTCTAGATGCACCTAGGCAGTAAATTTTTATACTGGAAACACTGTATTTATCACTTTTATAGCTTATCAGCTGAAAGATGCGAGCAAAGCAAGCAATTTTTAAGTTGCATAAGAATGCTGTGAGTGTGGGTGTCAGAAAGAGGTAGGATTTTAGCATATTCATTTACAAAAATTGCATATAATCCCCTGTAGGATGTGCAGGTATGCCCGTATTGTGGGGCACAGTTGCAAGTTGTGCTTGGACTAAAGCAAGTCCAGATCAGAGCTTTTCCGTATCCACACCAGTAAATCTTCCCCAAGCAGATTCAGTCATGACGACATTGCTATAGCCAAGTTGCTTATAAATGTACAGCCAAGACCTTTTCTTATGAGCTTCCAATCTGGAGTTTGTCGTGGAGACTTTCTACGCTCTCTGACTTCCACACGGCATCTTCTGCCAGTCTTGCAGAGACAGTGAGAATCCTGTATCTGGCGCAATACTATTGCCATGGCAATCATGTAAAGTGTAACCTATTTACAACAGGGTTAGAGCCAGCATTTTCTTCTTTTTATTTCCTTGAATGCAATTTTTGTTGTTTAAGTCAACCTGTGTATTCTGTTCTGAGGGAATTCGCCCGATTATGAGAGCAATCTTAAGCAAGTCTGCTTTATTTTATTCGGTGGGGATTACTCCCAGGAAATCATTTTTAGGATTGCAGCCTTTGTCTCACTTGACATTGGTCCTCTTATCCAGGTGAATGAGCATGTGCTTACTCCTTATTGGTGCTGGTTTGACCAGAAGGTAGAAGAGTAGTAACTTGGTACACTGGGTAAATATCTTGCCTGTTGTACATAATAATCCTATTCTAACTCAGTGGGCCGGATCTCTCAGCCCATCAGCACAAGCATAGGGGATCTTTTCTGAACCTCCCCCACCCCGGCAATTTCATCCGGCTCCGGGAAAGGTGATTCCCAGGGCCATGGGACCTACAAAGACTAATAACTGTGTGGGTTGGGAGACTGTAATAGTGGGGAATATGAAGAGTATAACAATTCTCCTGCTTCTTCTATCACTGCTCCTCCACTGACAGAAAATGTGGAAAGGCAATTTCACCCTTTTGCCATGGGACCTACAAAGACTAATAACTGTATGGGTTGGGAGACTGTAATGGGGAATATGAAGAGTATAACAATTATCCTGCTTCTTCCATCTCTGTTCCTCCACTGACAGAAAAGGTGGAAAGGCAATGTCACCCTTTCCTGCCTATCCACTGTAGCCAAAAATCCACATGGCTCTTAGTTGACATGGGTCCCATAATGCCAAGAAAACTTTCCTAGGATTGGATGTGTGACTGCTGAGGTAGAGGGGAATGCAAGAAAGACCCATGATTGTCATCACCTTACACTGACAGGTCATGGGATCCAGCCCATTAAGAGGTGGGAGCTATTGATTTTTGTTTACTTAAAGCAGATTGAGTCACACTGGTAAATCTGGAGTAACTGGTCACCCATCTGGTTTACCAAGTATGGTACAAAGCCTGAGTCCAGTGGCACCTTTAAGACCAACAAAGTTTAATTCTGCGTATAAGCTTTAGTGTGCATGCACACTTCAGCTACATACAAGTATGGTATAGGGAGAGTAAATTCTCTCCAAAGGATCCTGGGGGGACATCACTGTGAAGAAACATGTAAGTGTTTCAAAGTCAGGGCTCAGACCCACAAATGATGGAAATTCTAAATTCTTCTGGAAAAATAGATTTTCTGTTCCTTTTTTCTTTTGGTTTATAAACCGTGCTCCCTTAAGACTTTGAGTAATGCTGCCATATGCTTATATTTTTCAGGCTTAGCTTCTCTCTACAAAACAGAACAATTTTGTTCCAGCAGATAATAACCCATTTCAGTATTAAATGGATTGATATTCCAGCACGGGTAGCTGATCCATCACCAATGGAAACTAATAGTTAGAAAATGGACTCCTAATAGTTGGAATCTTTCTGTGTTCTTGAATGACATCTCCATTGGAGTTTGGATAAGGTGACATTCCAGCTAAAGAGAGACCAATCTTGGTGCATGTTAAAAAAAATGTTGTTGACAGTTTTCAAAAAAGACAGAGAGGAGAGTTTCTAGCGGGAGTTGGTTGTGGCTTTGGAGGAAGCACAGGTAGATTGCTAGGAGCCTACTTTATAGAAGGGCCTGTTTGCCTGCACTTACGTTTGGGTGTGGTTAAATACAGCAAACATTATGGAAGGCACCTGAAGTCTGTCTCATCCAAGGAATGCGACTTTGAAACTTCTAATTGGTCAGAAAAAGTGGCAGGGCATTCAAAAATATAATACAACTATATAATACAAACCAATACATTTAATAAGGACTTAGGGCCTAATTAGATTGCTTACTTAGCCTTATTCCAGGATAGGAAACAGCTGTTGGTGTTCCTAAGAAAGAGCCAACCCACATTCACTTTATAAGTGAATCCGGGATCAGTACCTAAATAAATGTGGGGTTTACATCCCACATTCAGCTGTATGTGCATTAGGGTTGCCAGCTCCAGGCTGGGATATACCTGGATATTTGGGGGGTGGGGCCTGAGGAGGGCGGGGTTTGGGGAGGGGAGGGACTTCAATGGGATAGAATGCCATAGAGTCCACCTTCCAAAGCAGCCATTTTCTCCAGGTGAACTGATCTTAGTGGCCTGGAGATCAGTTTTAATCCCAGGAGATTCCCAGCTACCACCTGGAGGTTGTCAACCCTAACATGCAATGAATGGAACATGAGAATTACCCAACACACGTATAATGAAAACTCAAATATACATTGTCCGCTGATGGTACATGCATTCACCAGAATGTGTGAACAGGTCTACTAGCAGATCCATGGCTGGAACTTCCTACCATTTTAAAGAAGTAAGTAGCAGTTGCATGGATCCCTGGTCAGAACAAAAATGTGGGAGAAGAAGGGGTTAACCCTTCTACTCATGCACAGTTGTGTCTACTGAAGGTGATCTTCCCCTGGACTACTATCAGCCCTGGAAGGGGGGGGGGAAGATGGGCAAAGAGAAGTTCTCCACCCACGAAATGGCCCTTACCTGGACTGGAAGTTCCAGTAATAGATTTCCCAAAATCTTGACAAGTTGGGCCTTTTTATCCATTTACTAATCCCTTTTGGTCTATTTAACCTAAAACTACTTATTTTAGCAGCTCTCCAAGGTCTCAGTGATCCTAGTACTGAACCAAAATGTAGCTTCATATGTACCTGTAGCCAAATAGAATGTGGTGTTGAGAAATGCCTCAACATGATAGCAGACCTAACTTACCAGTTTTACTGTGGGGATTGGCTCTATAGACCAGTCACATCAACATTTAACAGTCCACGCAATACCATACAGACTCCACATGTGGCTTTCATTTGCTATCACCACCACATAGAAGAAGATGAAGAAGACATAGTTGGATTTATACCACGCTCTTCATTCAGAGTCTAAGAGCAGCTTATAATCAGACTTCTGGTTTAAGCGTTTTGCCGCTTGGACGCGTCCCGTCTTGCTCTGATGGGGACGCGCTGAGACCCGGCTGATGGGAGGGGTTCGAATTTGTCCCGCCCCCCGGGGTCTCTGTAGGAGACCCC
>NW_015162024.1:9131-25991 GCF_001447785.1 Gekko japonicus | reverse complement strand
GGCCCCACTAATGGATTACAAACAAGAAGATTTAATTAAGAAAATGGATGTGGTGTACAGGGCTTGTACGGATTTTATAAAGAAAAATAAACTTCCAGGGAAAACTTATATAAAATTCACGAAACGATCAACCAGAGATCTGGTGCTAAAGTCAACAATGGGGAAATCCTTAAAAATCAAGAATGAAGAGATAAGAGTAAGATAAGAGTAAGAAAAAGGAGGAAATCATACAGGATGCTTACTCTCTCCCTGCAAAAAAGGGGATTATCGTATAGATGGCTATTCCCGGAAGAGTCGAGTTTTACTTCCAAAAGCGGAAAAATTTATGTATCAAATGTTTAGTGTAAAAACGAAGCAGAAGGAAAAGAACTTAAAATCGGATGTGGAGGAAGAAGAGGAGGAGGAGTCCTACTCACAGGACTCAACAAGCCAAATATCCTCGTCTTCAGAATCATCTGAATCGGAGAAGGGAGAGGCCGCTCCTAAATTACAGAAAGCGAAGAAAACCAAGAAGAAAAGACTCAAAAATCCAAGCATGAGTGCTAAGGGCAGTTATTGTGTCAAGCTAATTATGTTATACTTTTTATAATTAGTTAATCTCTGTATAATCAGTAACAATAGGTTTGGAAGAACTATTTTTAAGCTTTCTTGATCGTGATTTGTATTAGTATGTACCCTTTCCCCATATCCATTAGATGATTTAGGATAGAATGGTAGTTTTTCCTTCCCCAATCCAGTAGAGTATATGTACGTAGACTTCCCTAACCCAATTCCCATAGTAATACTGTTAGGGCATTAGTCATCCTTACCCCATCCCATTATTTGTAGTGTGTAGAAAATGCAAAATAAAAAAAAAATTCCCCTTCGCGGGGCCCAAAAAAATAAAATATCATATAACTTGTCTAATAAATGGAAAAGCTCCCTCCCCACAATGGACACCCTGTGAGGTAGGTGGGGCTGAGAGAGCTCTGAGAGAACTGCTCTTGAGAGAACTGTGACTGACCCAAGTTCACCCAGCTGGCTCCATGTGGAGAAGTGGGGAATCAAAATCCGGTTCTCCAGATTAGAGTCCACCACTCTTTCTTAACCACTACACCAAACTGACACAGTACATGAAGTGATCCAC
Organism: Gekko japonicus; assembly: GCF_001447785.1. NCBI lineage: Eukaryota > Metazoa > Chordata > Lepidosauria > Squamata > Gekkonidae > Gekko > Gekko japonicus. The sequence continues at coordinate 24,865 of NW_015162024.1, read as the reverse complement.
CTCAACCAGGGGCTGAATATTGGACCATATATATCCAAAGAATGGCTTGGAACCTGCCTAGAATTTCTGCACTCACAAAGGATGGTAATTTTCACTGATTTTTCACTCCCATGGGACCAATGTGCCCTCTAAGCCGTGGAGTCCTGTGAGCAAAAATCCTACTTGGTGAGCTGCTGGCATTAAAGTTGTGAGCGAGCGATTCGCCTACCGCATAAATGAGTTTGCTGTGGAGCCATCCCTTCCTGAGCGAAGACAAAAACGTGTGAGCCGGAGGCTAAAAAACGGTGAGCTGGCTCACACTGACTCAGCTTAGAGGGAACACTGCATGGGACCCTCCCCACGCACAGGAGAAGCATTTTAGGAGGACATTTTGGGCTGTTGCAGGAAGGAAGAATTGGTGAAAATCATCCCTTCTTGTTCACACATGAATTCTCAGTGGGATTCAAGTTATTTAATGACCATTGAGTTATGGCCTGTTTCCAACAACATTTGTGAATCAAATGGAATATCCCACTGGACCAGATCTTCTCTAGACTTAGATTTTCATGCTTTCCACATCCTTATAATATTAACCTTTATGATTAAAAACAAAGTATCCTTAAACACTTTACTGTTTTAAATTTCATTAAGGATCATTCTAACTCTGGTGGGTAGAAAATTATGGTTAAAGGACAAATCTGAGAAATGTCACGTTCAGGCTTTGCCCAGTTCATGCATAGCAGAGAGCCTAATTCAGCTTTGTAAATGGAAAGTTGGTTTTCTGGCTAACTTAGATCACAACTGTGGGCACAAAATAATTCCTTCATCCCTTTTGCCAAACACAATCCAAAGGAGAAATCCCACAGCAGCTAAGGAAATGGACTTGCTCAGGAAAGTTGCTATAATACAGAAAACAAATCTCTCTTTCTGTCTAGAATGAGGCATGTTGGCTCTCTTGTTTCTCAGGCAACACTCTTATTTCTTAAGATGAGAGTTTAAAACAATTACTGTCATTCACATAAGGTGCTTTATTGCCAGTTTAATGCTATGCGGCAGTAGGGATTGAGAATTCATGTCTTTGAGGCACAGGGTAAACGATTGCAAATAAAACATCTCTTTATGCTACCCTTTGAAGAGATGCATTTATTTTCTCATGAGCAGAGTGTCTTGTTACTTCCTCAGAATGCCTCTACTATTTACAGCACAATCCTAATGAGTGTTACACCTTTTTAAGCTCTTGACTTCAGTGGATTTAGAAGGGTGTAGCTTGCTATAGGATTGCACACTGATGGTGAAAACCCCACCAAAGGCTCTGAACTTTGTCTGAATACAATCCTGTGTACCTCAGTCAAATGATGGATCCATTAACCATAAACCAAGGTCATCATAGCCAGTCTTCTTCATAAATTGGGGCTGCCATATTTTCAGGAAGGCTTAAAAACCATGATTGGAAAATAAGGGATTTCCTCATGACTGGCAGTAACTTCTGTAGACCTGTCGCCAAGCTCAAAGTTCTATGTGTCCTTTATTATTTATGAATTGTATATTCTGCATTAACATAGTAAGGGAAGTTATTTTTAAGTTTGAAAGTTTATACATTCTCGGGAATAAAATCTTTCATACACAACTGCTAACCTCCTCAAGTTATCTCTTACTCCATTTAAGGGCCGTGTCACTATCAGTTGCATGAGCTAAAAGGAGATTTACAGAGTCATTTAAACCTAAATCTATCATGGGAATTTTGGGTAAGAAGAACTGGGTAAACTAGCATTGGATTTTTCAGTTATTCGCTATGGGGGGGGGGGAGCAGATATTTTTTAATTGTAAGACACGTTTTGCCCTCCCCATAACTCCTAGGTGCGACAAGCCAATGCCCGAGGTGGGTAATGCAGCCACTGGTCCCACCCTGACCCCGCCATAAATGTAACTTTGATGTATACTAATGCTGAGTTGTTTTTTGTGCTACTACTAATATTGATGGGGGGGGGAGGTCACAGAAATTGTGTGAATCTGAGAAATTAGTTGTCTCACTGCTGATACAAAAAGAATTGGGTGGGATTCTACAGATCTTCTATCTATAGTTTTGGGAAACTTCGGAATATGCCGCTCAGAGAAAATGTTTTGCATCTGTCTTTAAAACTGGGGAACAACACAAAGCAGACAGGGCTAGATTTTCTGTGCCGTTTAGTACTGGCAGGAACACGCTATCTGAGAAAGAATAGAAGTCCCCTGCTATGTGGAAGTTCCTTGAGAAATAAGTACCTTTTCACTACATATAAGTTCCTCTTCACTTATTGCAAGACTTGTGGTCTCAGAATATGCTTTAAAAGTTAAAACAGTTCAAGTCTGCCTCCTCTATGTCCAAGTCTAAGGGGCTTATAAAAATATTGAATGAGAACAATCACACTAAAAAACATCACACTATAAAAACATGGCCCCAGTCACCTACAGTCAGTTCCCCCAAACTGATGGGGGAAAATAGATTTTACAGCCTCTCCTATGGCCATTGGAGTCTTGCTCAGCTGTACTTCCTGTGTCAGACTATCCATTAAACTGGAATAATCACTGAGGCAGGCATGTTCTTTGCTATGGCTAATCTGACCTCTTGGAAGAATCAAACTCAATGCAAGGTGCCCAAATTACATCATAATCGACAATCAGACACCAAGGGTAGGTCCAGATTTTGGGGGAACAGACAGCCTTCTGACGGGCCTCCTACTAAGCATACCTCCCCTTCATCTATGTGCATGCATGCACTCACCCCCCTGGAAAAGGTAGCAGGATGTAATTCTGCTTTAAGGATGTTACAGGGACCGCTGGAGCAATCTCCTGTTTATTCTGGGACCAGATGGACAAGCTTCTCTGTTGGCAGTGGGTCTGGTGCTGATGAGCTGTGGATCTCAGCAGATACCCAATGATGCCAGTTCTCAATGCCAGCCCTGGCAAATACATGAACAGACGTCTCTGGGTCTATCCCACCTGCTTTTACGCTGATAAAAAAGGAAGGGGGGGTCTTCTTTGATCTGAGAATCATGGGATCAACATGTTAAAAAGCCACATTGAACAGGAGCTGTAGCAGGCAAGAGAATTGTGTGGGACTGAGTGAAAAAGCTGGCTAGATCCAACTCTCTGTGATAGGTAAGTTCTAGACTGCTAAGAGCTTTAAAAGTAAAAATGTGGTTCAACATAAGGCACCCCAGTCCCTCCCTCCATAGAGAGGGTGTATTAATGCCGCCCTCTTGCTATGAGATGAGTCTTTGCATCACAGTATACTGAAGCTGAAGCTCAAATACTTTGGCCACCAAATAAGATATAGGATTGCACACTGATGGTGAAAACCCCACCAAAGGCTCTGAACTTTGTCCTACCCTCCCCACTCACGGGCTCAGGGCGGCTTACAGGACATAGGTGTAAGACAGCACCACAGTTAAAACAATTAGGGCACACAGTGCAATAGAATACGGTTAAAACAATTTAAAACAATTAATTACAGTGGGCAACTCCCAAGGATCTATCGCGACTCACATACTCGCTCCCTATTGTACATCACATTTTGTTAAAGAGGGGGATGCTATGGCCCCGATGTTCGAATGGTCAGTCAGCCTAACCCAACTCTAATGACTGAAGGTAAAAGCATGAGGTGGTTAGACAGCGTTATCAATGCAATGAACATGAAGTTGAGTAGGCTCCAGGGGAAAGCGGAGGACAGAAGGGCCTGGCATGATGTGGTCCATGAGGTCGCAAAGAGTTGGACTGGACTGTGCGACTGAACAAAAACATTATTATGTCTGCTGGGTTTTTTGCAGACAACCTACTAGGTAATAAGGGCAAAAATAATCTTCCTTTTAAATCAAGGGAACTCTTTGTCATTCATGCTCCGTGCGCTTCCAGGCTTACAGCATATGATATAGAAATAAGCGAAGCCGTGCTGTGTGGTATGCTTTAAGTAATGCCGATGAGAGGGATAGGTTAATAATGCACGTAGCAAGATGCTGCTTAGCCAAGCAAGAAAAAAGAAGAAGAATCTTTGTGAAGGCGATAGGGAAAGGGGCCTTTCAATGCGATGTTCATAACCGAATGTATACAAAATAAATGACTTTCATCTGTCTGCCAGTTCTGAACTTGGTCAAATGGGTTTGCCAGCTTACAAGCTAAATTATACATAGATGAAATATCATTTTGGAATCACTGTGTATGGCATCACTGGTGCAGCAGTGCTGAGTGTGAGCTGGGGACTCATAGAGGAGCAAAGAGCATTTCTTGGACTATCAGTCCTTAGATCTGACGGTAGCACTTTATGGAGACAGGCAGCCTTGCACATTTGCTTTAAAGGAAGGAGTAAGCAGTAAAGGACAGTAGTTCAGCAGTTCGAGACCAAATAAATGACTTTCATCTGTCTGCCAGTTCTGAACTTGGTCAAATGGGTTTGCCAGCTTACAAGCTAAATTATACATAGATGAAATATCATTTTGGAATCACTGTGTTTGGCATCACTGGTGCAGCAGTGCTGAGTGAGCTGGGGACTCATAGAGGAGCAAAGAGCATCTCTTGGACTATGAGTCCTTAGATCTGAAGGCAGCACTTTATGGAGAATGGCAGTCCTGCACATTTGCTTTAAAGGAAGGAGTAGGCAGTAAAGGAGAGAATCTTACAACTAAAGAAACCCTGAACCAGCGACTGGAGGCAGTTTTGGAATGGATGTGGGCTAGTACAACCGAAGCTTTGTTCCAACAAGATGGAAATGGTACTGGTGAGTGGAAGGTCTGACCCAGAAATTGAGCTGTCTCCTATGCTGGATGGGATATCATTCCCCTTGAAGAAACAGGTCCATAGCCTGGGGGTGCTTTTGGACCCAGTCCTTGAGCTAAATAAGCAGGTGGCAGCAGTGGCTAGGAGCATCTTTTATCAGCTTTGACTGGTTAGCCAGCTGCTGTCTTTCTGGGCAGAAAAGATCTGGCCACTGCAGTGCATTCTGTGGTTACATCTGGAGTAGATTACTGCAATGTTTTCTACATAGGGCTATTCTTGAGAAGTGTTTGGAAACTTCAATTGGTGCAGAATGCTGCAGCCAGGATGTTGACTGGGGCAGGTCATAGAGACCATATCAGTCCAGCCTTGGCCCATCTGCACTGGCTTCCAATTTGTTTCCAGCCCAATTCAAGGTGCTGGTATTGACCTTTAAAGTCCTATATGGTTTGGGACCAACATACCTGAAGGACTGCCTGCTCCCTTGTTAACCTACCTGACCACTATGGTCATCTTCAGAGGCCCTGCTTCAGGTGCCCTCAACCTTCTGGTATTAGGCAGGTGGCAGCCTGGGAGAGGGCCTTCTTGGGTATGGCACCAAATCTCTGTAACTCTTCCCCCTCTTTTTGAGGGGATGTTTTCAAACAAGCATATGAACGCTGAAGTAGTATCATTCAATCAGTAAGAAAGCAAGTATGACAGCCCCGTCTACTTCCCTCCCTCAGAGGTAAGATTTTTCCCTCCATTTTTCTTTCACTTTACTGACTGAGCCACCCTAGTAAGGTGCTTTCTTCTTTGCTGAAGAACTCTGGCTGTCCCTCCCTGTCACGTCATGATATTTTGGCTATCGGCTCAGTTCAGGAACCTGAGGGAAGGATCAGGAGCCCGCTTTAACTTAAACAACTTAAATGGCACTTGAGGGGTTTTGAAATTCGAAAATAACGTATTATTTTATTTAACAGAGGAGAAAGGTCAGGTGAAATCAGGGGTTGAAATTTCTGAGGTAAAACTAGTACATGCACAGACTTTAGTTCTTATGTTTCAGGCTAATGAGAGTTTCTTCAGCTTTTCACAGTGACTTAAATCTTTATGTTGAGAGGCTTTTTAAAAGAGTTTTCCCCAAACACTTCAGTACCCTTTCTTTGAGTATTCTCTACTCTTTTGGTTTCCAGAAGGCTGGAATGCTCTTTCCAGTTCCCAAACCCCTTCTCTTGAAACACCAGTACTCATCTTGAGTTTTTAACTGAATCTTAAGGTTTCTGCAGGCAGTTTCTAACCACAGCAGACCAGGGATCTCTGTGCTCTTCAGAACAAACTCTCTGTTTGACTGGGTAGGGAAATTCTTCTCTCACTAGAAGATGTATCCCCTTTCCTTGGCCTGAATGGGAGTCTCTGTCTAACTACCCACTGGTTCTTGCCAACTTTCCCCAGTTCTCCTGTCTGTGTTAGACTATTCTCTGTCAGGGCTGAATTCTGAAACTGTCAGTATTCAACTCTTCTCAGCTAGGACTGAAATCAGACTGAATTCTTCTCAGCATCCAGTTCAGAAGTCTTTCTCTGCGCAGCTGATGCTAACCAATCAGATCTCTTGGAACAGCTTGTCACTCAAAGTTTTCTGGCTCTGTGAAGAATAAACGCTTCACAGTCCTTTATCTGTTTACACACCACTTATAAGCTTTTAAAAGTGCAGTCCATCACAGCATGTTTTATTGGTGAGTATTGCCATGTATTCCAGGAAGGGGCAAGTAAATATGTTTTAGGAATTCTGTAGGAGTGGAGTAAGGTGACAAATAAAATAGCAAGCAGGATGAATAATGAGGAGTCACCATATAGAAATGTGACCAAGAGCAAAAAAGTAAGATACCACCAAGGACACCCAACTCTCCTATCACTTGTTCCCATGCCCCTGAAAACTTCCTTGTGTTTCAGTTCCCTTGTTTACAGACTCTGTGTGAGAGTTTCTTCCATATAATTGGATACTTCACTTCCATCACAGAGGTGTACTCTTTAACAATATTCTATCACTGACACTGTAGGCATTTGGCAAAAGCAAATTTTACTCCATTAAACATGAAGAAAGAGAAAAAATAATAGTGTGGCCCAGACTCAGAATTATTCTTTTTCTAGGTGCCGATATCATGTCAGAAACAGTGCAACTGGCAATGGGCTTGGGTCATACGAATGGTACCTTTCCCAGCCTTTTGTCAACCACTCATAGAAAAAGCAGTCTCCCTTGGCTGATATGATAATGCTCCTTGATCCAGCTAGGTAGAAGGCAAATCGGGTTCCACAATAGGTCAGGCAAGAGAGTGAAGAAAAACAGAGAAGGACCGTTCTGTGACACATTGGTAAGAGCTGTGCAGAAATCTGGCATTCTGTGCACTGTCATGTTAAACAATGTTTCCAAATCTAGACTTGAAGTGGTACAAGGAGAGCTAGCATGGACAATCAGGGAACTGAATATTTATCCTTTTGATAGGAGGCGTGGCAAACAAGCATAGTTTAGCATATAGAAGATTGGTTTTAAACTGAGCCATACAGCAAATGTTCTTAAAACAAAACAACAACAAAAAGGGAGATAAAATAGGAGTTATTCTATCTGAGCATGAGAAATTTAAGCTCTTAATAATGCAAATCAGGGGGTGGGGAGGAGAAGAGATAATCCTCATTCAAGAATATTAAAAGAGTTGGTGCATGAAATAACAGGCCCACTAGCCAAGATTACTCATAAATCAATTAACTCTCAAGGAATACCTACTAACTGGAGAAATTCCTAATGGGGTGCTTACAGTGCCAGGAAGGGGACCAACAGCCATCTTAAGCTATGGATGCATTACCTTCTGAATGAGCTAAGGCCCTAGAACAAATATTTTCAACTAGACCTCTGCTTTATACAGTAGCTGAGAGAGAAATGTCTTGCCTAAATAACAGGAAGTAAAATATAAGCAAAGTGCAAGCAAGCATGGGGGAGATTTGCCAAGGGGATTCTTTAAAATACACAATTGTCAAAGTCTGTGCTCAGGAAATACCAGAGCCAGTGTTTCCTAAAATTCAAATGGGCTATGCTGTTTATTTTGGATTTAAAGTTTATAAGAGATTAACACTGATAAAAGCCTTCTTCTGGTTGTGAGCAACCTTGGGATCTATTCCAATTCATTAACCACCAAGGGCGATTGTTGTTGGACACGTGAAGCTGTCTTGTAATGAGTTACACCATTGGTCTACCAGGGTTAGTATTGGCTATTCTGACTGGCAGCAACTCTTCAGGGTCTCCGGCAGAGGTCTTTCGTACCGCCTCCTCAGAGCCAAACTAGATGATATGTTTACCCACAAGTCAAATCGGGGTTTCCCAGACATGAGTCTCTTTCTCCTCAGACGCATGGCAGTTGCAAGGACTGAGGGTCCCCAAGGCAGCAAACACTCAATTCCATTAAAACAAGCTTTAAAAAAAACACATATTATAAAAACAATTTAAAACAACAGTTAAACCAAACACAACAACAAATAAGTGAACTGATAAGCAGTTAAAATGTATGAACAGGAAGGAGGATCAGTGAGGGAACGCCCGACAAAACAGATTAGTCTCCCCCTTTTGGTGTGTCTGGGATCAGCGCAGTCGCTGGACTTCCTCAGTGACCCAGTAAGCCGAGGGCCTCTTGAAGTGGCCCCGATGCCTGGATGCTCAACCTTACTTGGGCCAAGGTGGCTGAGTTCAGAGAGGCTTGGGTGGATGCCAGAGGCCGACAACAAGCCAGCGCACTGGCAGAAGATGTGTGGTGGTGGTGGTGGTGAAAGAGGTCAGGGCAGACATCAGCTTCCTTGGGGTCTCTGACACAGGAATCAGGAGTACCCCACAAGATCTTGCAGCCAGACCCCAACTCCAGAGCACCCATCCTTGCCAGGATAGAGATCCCACCATGCCACTCCTCCCAGAGAGCAAACATGGATGTCCCAGCCCCTCAGGTCAGAGCCTTGCTACAGGCAGGGTGGGGCAGGACTAGGAAAGAAGCTGTTGGGGAGGATTGCTAATAGAAGTGGGCTCTGCCTGAAGGGCAGACCTCTGGGCCAATGGGGGGATTGGACAAGGGAATCAGGAGGACTGTGGGAGATTTAAAAGGGGACTCCAAATGACAAGCTGGGGGTGACGAGCAAGCTGGAGATTGCAAGCTACCTGGCTATGTTCTTCCGGTGGGAGGAGGAGGAGGAATAGGGTGAGATAACCCTCCTTTTCTCCATCTGAGGCTTGTAGAGCATCCCCCTGTCGCGGTCCGTGCGGAATGCTGGCTGGCACGTTAGTGCCCAAGGGAGATAGAGAACCCACAAACACTGGAGTCAGGTACTTTGGTGCAACCACAGTGATTTATTTACACCAAGCCACCACCTAATTACAGTCCTGAGTGTCAATATGCTCCGCAGCAACTGATACATGGAGAAGGGGTAGAGTGCTGTACAAGCTGTACATTTATACATCTGCTGACCAATCAGCTCATGGATGGACAAATAGGCCAATCAGAGAAGCCTCTGACTTCGGCGGGAACCACTCTCATTGGTTCCAAGCTCCGTATTCCGATTGGTTATTATCTGTTTTTTGGGTGTGGTTTTGCCTGTTCAAATCATATATAAGTCAGCCTTGTTCTATGTATTGTCGTCTACTGTTGTTACGAGCTGAATGAAATGAAATCACTTGGTTAAGAGCGGCCTTGATCTCAGTTCATAATACTGGTGACGAGGATGGGATGCAGTCGGTAGGCAGCCCCACAGAACCATAAGCAAATCACTAACAGGGCAAGGAATTGTCACGTTGGCCCTAAGAGCTAGTCACAACGGACGACCAAGGAACAGTCGCTTTGGTTCCAAGTGATGTCAGCAAGTCAGCGCCGCTGCAGCATAATGAGTCTACCATGGCCACTGTGGGCCAGTTCGAGCCATTCAATGCAGGCACCGAGGACTGGGACACCTTCGTCTCTTGGTTCGAGTTATACGCTACCGCAACCAAGGTTACTGATCCTGAGGTAAAAAAGGCTACGTTCCTGAGTATCTGAGGGAAGAACATATTTGATGTGGCCCAGACACTAGTGGCACCTGCAGAACTCTCAACGTCCACATTAGATGAAATCATGAAAAAGCTGCATGACCATTTCACGCCCAAACCGTCTGGTCAAGCGAGACCAGAACAAGGGCGAGTCCATTGCCGAGTACGTGGCAGCGCTCCGAAAAATGGCAAGGCAATGCAACTTTACGGACTTAAGTGACAGACTCCAAGACCGGCAAGTTTGTGGCCTACAGAATGAAAAACTGCGGTGGCTGTTAACAAAAAAGGAACTCACCTTCCAGGTAGCCTACGAGGAAGTAGTTGCTGCCGAAGTGGCAGAGCAGTCCACCTGAGACGTGAGTTAGTTGAGGATGCCACCAGCGTCCTGTAAACAGCTACCGGTGCACCGAGAAAGCGTGGAGGACACCGATAGCGAAGATGACTGCATCGCACCCCAGTTACCATCAGAGGCGGAACCGGCAACTGCAGCGGCACCTGTCGGCACAGGACGCGAGAACTCCTCCAATACCAGGCGTGAGAACTCCTCCGGGGCTGAAATGCCTGCGGTGGAACCGAGGCGCTCACAACACGTAAGGACTCGGCCTGCGAAATTACAGGACTATGTGTGCTGACTTAGGGGGGAGGGGGGGTATGTCTCTAGTTAATAAAAGATTTAGCTTAAGCACAGTTCCATTAAAACATAGCGTGACATGGATGGACAAATAGGCCAATCAGAGAAGCCTTTGACTTAGGCAGGAACCACTCTAATTGGTTCCAAGCTCCGTATTCCGATTGGTTATTATCTGTTTGTTGGGTATGGTTTTGCCCGTTCAAATTATATTTGTCAGCCTTGTTCTATGTATTGTCGTCTACTGTTGTTATGAGATGAATAAAATGAAATCACTTGTTTAAAAGCTGCCTCGATCTCAGTTCATAATAACTGGGAAGGCCCTTTCTCAAGTTGCCACCAATCTAGCCTCAGATGCCAAAGAAAGGCTCTTGATGATGACTGCAGTGTTCAGGTAGGTTCACATTGGAGTAGGTGATCTTTGTGTTGGTCCCAAGCTGTACAGGGCTTTAAAGGTCAATACCAGCATCTTCAATTGGGCCCAGCAGCTGATTTGGAGCCAGTATGGGTAGAACAAGACCAGATTACCCTACAATGTATTCCATTCAGCATTCTGGCTACAGCATTCTGTACCAGCTGTAGCTTCTGAATATTCTTCAAGGGCATTGCATGCAGAGCACATTGCAGTAGTCTAACAGATATTACCAGGTCACGTACTACAGTGGCAAGATTTTTTTGCCCAGGAAAGGCTGCAGCGAGCTCACCAGAGGGCCCAGACCTAGACAGTCCACTAACATAATGACATGACTTCTGGTTTTCATCAAAAGTGACATCAGTGCCGATGCCTCCCCTTTCCCCCCACTTTACTTTTCAGGTACTGTTAGGCAACAACAGAGTTTGTGGGAGACCTGGAAATCCTAGTTGTACTTCCCCTATCCATCTCCTAGAGTAGGTCATCCACCAGGGCAACCAAGGCTGTATCTGTCCCATAGCCGGGTCTGAAACCGGACTGGGAAGGATCTAATATTATTCAATAGGGCTTACTTCCAGGAAAGGGTTGTAGCCAATATCTATTAGAGATGATAAAATGTCTGATATTAAATGTCTGAAAGAGTAGAGCCATTGATTAAAAGATGGCACAGCAAGACTGTTAATTAAAATTATTTAGTAAACAAAGTTTAAATGTTAGAAAACCCAATGGGATAAAAGTGGTTTTGATAATAAAAGAATAAGTCCCTGGCTCGTTAAAACATTGGATAATTCAGCATGGAGGGTTTTATTTGCTGATTCCTCAGAATCTCTGTCTGAACATGAAAACTAGGACTCAGCCGATAAAGAAACACCATTGCAAATGAGGATGCTAATTGTACTCAGTCTATCTAGTTCATCTGTTACCTTTTTAAGATGAAGATACAGAATCCCCAAACATTCAAATCATTCTCTTGACCAGAGGAAGGAAATTACTTAGAGAGAATGTAACACAAGTTGAGTTGGATTTTCAATTTGTCTAACAGAACTGTCAGCGCAATTGCATTTATTTTGATTTATTAGAACTTTAAGCCTTTAAGACCCAGCTGAGCTCTGAGGAGGAGCAGGAGACAGAGCTGCTAGAGGGGTGAGTTTTTTACTTGCTTTCAGCTGAGGGGATTCAGCTGAGGATATTGTGTGAGAGGATTGTGTTTGGGAGTGTGTGAAAGTTATTAGAGTTGTTGCAGAGTCCTGGCTGCTTGAGAGAGGAAGAGGAAGGGGCATTGTTTGACTGTGATTGACTGTAATTGAGAGGAAGGGGAAGGGGCATTGTTTTTCCTGTGATTGAGTACCTGGGTGAATTTGAATAGCTGCTGCCTGCCCTCTGCTGGGGGAGGCCTCTATTAAAGGAAGCACCTTGCATGAGGCAGAGCAGACCCAGCTGAGCTCTGAGCAGGAGCAGGAGACAGAGCTGCTAGAGGGGTGAGTGTTTTTTTAATTCCTTTCAGCTGAGGATATTGTGTGGGAGGACTGTGTTTAGGAGTGTATGAAAGTGATTAGAGTTGTTGCAGAGTCCTGGCTGCTTGAGAGAGGGAGAGGAAGGGGCATTGTTTGACAACACATAAATACAAAGGGATTTAAAAGGGGGATTACATTTACTTATTTTAAAAGAATTATGAAGCCAGAATGCCAGCAGGGGGTTGGGGGCTATCCAGTGTTTTGCACAGAGTGTCACATGTATGACTATCTGCCCACTGGGCAGAAGTCTTGGGTGTGTGCTCGGTGCAAGGAGCTCCTGGTTCTCAGGGAACGTGTGTGCTCCCTTGAGGCCAAGGTGGCTGACCTGGAGAAGCAGAGACAGTCAGCTAGGCGCACAGAAAAGACTCTCGGGGACTTGTTAGCTACGTCCCACTCTGGATCTGGCAGCCCCGCTGCTGTCAGGGAGCATGAGGGTCTAGGGGAAACAGGGCACCGTGCTGAGGATAAGGGGAATGTGCCCTCAGAAGGGACCTCTTCCCCAGCTGGTGAGCGGTTATCCTTTTGCACCAAGGAACCATCCCTGGGCAGGGTGGGAGGGGGGCTCTTGGTAGTGGGTGATTCGATCCTTAGGCAGGTAGACAGCTGGGTGGCGAACCCGCGTACTGACCGTATGGTGACTTGCCTGCCTGGTGCAAAGGTAGCGGACATTACGCGTGTTTTAGATAGGCTGGTAGATAGTGCTGGGGAGGAGCCAGTGGTCGTGGTGCATGTCGGCACCAACGATGTGGGGAAATGCAGTCGTGAGGTCCTGGAGGAGAAATTTAGGCTGCTGGGCAGGAAACTCAAGGCCAGGACCTCCAAGGTAGCCTTCTCAGAAGTGCTACCTGTTCCACGCGCAGGGCCGGAGAGACAGGCACAGATCAGGAGTCTCAATGCGTGGATGAGACGATGGTGTAGAGGGGAAGGGTTCAGGTTTGTTAGGCACTGGGATTCTTTTTGGAACAAGAGGGAGCTGTACAGGCGAGACGGTCTCCACTTGTCCCGAGAAGGAACCAGGCTGCTGGCGCTTAAAATCAAAAAGGTGGCAGAGCAGTTTTTAAACTGAATATTGGGGGAAAGCCGACAGGAGATGAAAAGTCTCTGGTTCGGGTTGGCTCATCTCAGAGAGATGAGGGGGTACCTGTTGCTTTTCTACAGGGAGGTGGATTGAAATTGTCCACTGAGACCATGGCTAGTGACATGGACTGCCTGACAAGGTCTCGAGATTGCAAGAGGAAGGTGGCAGGCTTAACCAGTATGGGAAATTACAGCTGTTTCTATACAAATGCTCGAAGTGTCCGAGGTAAAATCGGGGAGTTGGAGTGCTTGGTGTCAGAGGGAAAAATAGACATTGTGGGTATTTCAGAAACTTGGTGGGATGAGGAAAATCAGTGGGATACGGTGATTCCCGGTTATATATTATATCGGAAGGATAGGGGGGGAAGGGTTGGAGGTGGGGTGGCTCTGTATGTCAGAGAGGGTATAAAGTCCAGAAAGATCGAGAGGCTAAGAGAATTGGATTCGCTTCTTGAAGTTCTGTGGGTTGAAATAGGGGGGCCAAAAGGAAACTTAACACTGGGAGTTTGTTATCGCCTACCAGATCAAAAGATAGAGGATGATTATAAAATGATGAATGAATTAAAGATAGCAGCTAGACAAAAACACTGTGTCGTAATAGGTGATTTTAACTACCCACACATTGATTGGGTCAATATGTGTTCTAGTCGAGAAAAAAAGATTGAGTTTCTAGACACTTTAAATGACTGTGCTATGGAGCAGATGGTCACGGAACCTACCAGGGGAGAGGTGATCCTTGATTTGGTCCTAAATAACACTCCAGACCTAGTGAGAGATGTAAAAGTGATTGCACCACTTGGGAACAGCGATCATAATGTTGTTGAGTTCAACGAATAGGGAATTGGCCAAAAAGACTGACACAACCACTTTTAACTTTAAAAGGGGTAACTTCTCTGATATGAGAGGACATGTGGGGAGGAAACTGAAGGGAAAAGTAGAAAGGGTCAAAACCATTGGGGAAGCTTGGAAACTGTTTAAAACTACAATTCTAGAAGCTCAAATAAAATATATTCCGCAGGTTAGGAAAGGCACAAACAGGTATAAGAAAAAGCCTACATGGTTAACAAACAAAGTAATGGAAGCTGTAAAAGGTAAAAAGGATTCCTTTAAGCGGTGGAAAGCTAGTCACAGTGAGGCTGATAAAACAGAACACAGGCTATGGCAAATAAAATGCAAGTCTGTGGTCAGGCATGCAAAAAGGGAATATGAGGAGCATATAGCAAAAAATGTAAAGACCAACAATAAAACTTTCTTCAAATACATTAGAAACAGGAAACCAGCCAGGGAGGCAGTGGGGCCCTTGGATGACCAAGGGGTAAAAGGAGTACTGAAGGATGATAGGGAAATGGCTGAGAAGCTAAATGCATTTTTTGCCTCTGTCTTCACTGTGGAAGATGAGAAGTGCTTGCCCACTCCAGAACTGCTGATTTCAGGAGGGGTGTTGAAAGACCTGAGTCAGATTGAGAGAGGAGATCCTAAAACTGATCCTAAAATGAAAGAGGAGGTCCTAAAACTGATAGACAACTTAAAAACTGATAAATCACCAGGCCCAGATGGCATACATCCAAGAGTTCTGGTCACCACACCTTAAAAAGGATATTATAGCTTTGGAAAAAGTGCAGAAAAGGGCAACTCAAATGGTAAAAGGGTTGGAACACTTTCCCTATGAGGAAAGGTTAAAGCGCTTGGGGCTCTTTAGCTTGGAGAAACGATGACTGAGGGGTGACATGATTGAGGTTTATAAGATTATGCATGGGATAGAGCAGGTAGAGAAAGAGGTACTTTTCTCCCTTTCTCACAATACAAGAACTCATGGGCACTCCATGAAATTGCTGAGCGGTCGGGTTAGAATGGATAAAAGGAAGTACTTCTTCACCCAAACAGTGATTAACACATGGAATTCACTGCCACAGGCTACAAGCACGGACGGCTTCAAAACGGAATTAGATAAGCATATGGAGCAGAGGTCCATCAGTGGCTATTAGCCACAAGGTATAGATAGGGGCTCTGGGGCAAGTGATGCTCTGTCATCTTGGTGCTGGGGGGGGTCAACAGTGGGAGGGCTTGTAATGTCCTGGCCCCACTGGTGGACCTCCTGATGGCACCTGGTATTTCTGGCCACTGTGTGACACAGAGTGTTGGACTGGATTGGCCTTTGGCCTGATCCAACATTGGCATCTCTTATGTTATGTTCTTATGTTCTTAAAACTGGACAATCAGTTGTGCACTCCTTTTTATCCTACAACTAATTTTATTCCTCTGTCTAATTTTTCCTGATATATATATTCTGTGTGACCTGGAAAAGCTGGAATTAAATCCTAGACATTTTTTGAAAAATTTGAGCTG
>NW_015162024.1:8481-9112 GCF_001447785.1 Gekko japonicus | reverse complement strand
TAGGGAAATTATAGCACTCAGAAATCAGGCTAATACCTGAATATCATAACTGAAGAAGCAGACAAAAAAGACATAATTGTGCTCCAAAGTAGATGGCACTATGAACTGGAGATTCTGAAACAACTTGATGGGCTGATGTTCTGGTGTCCATGGGTTTCTAATCCAGTCATGGTAATTCAGGAGGAGTGGACTGTGAGGAAAAAATGGCCCTGGAAAGGGCCCCACCCACTGGTCTGTCCAGACCCTTCTCCTACAAAGTCTGGAGGGAAGCAGGGAGGGAGAAGGAGCCAGCCAGCCCTACTGGGTCCTGCACCTGGTTCTCCTGGGCTGGGAGCCACCTTTTCCAGACTAGGTGAGACTCACTATGGCTAGGAGTCACTTTCCTCAGACCAGGCACAGCTCACCTGACCAAGGAGCTACCTTCCCCAGACCAGCTGAGGCTCGCTTGGGCTGGGAGTTGTCTTCTACAGGCTGGGCAAGGTTCACTTAGACCTGGAATCACCTTCCCTGGGTCTGGCAAGACTCAGCTGGGCCAAAAGCTGCTTTCTCCAGCCCAACACCCACCTTACCCCGGCCAACATAACTAACTTGGATGGATGGATTGGTGGCTAATATGGTTTACCATGGAACA
>NW_015162024.1:8122-8445 GCF_001447785.1 Gekko japonicus | reverse complement strand
ATTGGCCAAAACTGACCCATTGTATGTTTTAGAACCTTTGTTAAAACACATTGATGGCACAAGATGAATGAAAATTCTGAGAAGATAATCAATATAGTCAGGGGTCATTTCGTAGAAAAAGAGCTGCAGGAGCTCATTAGCATAACTTATTAGCATATGCCACACCCCCTGACATCACCGGAAGTGTGCACCAGCCCCTCTGACAGGCAGAAGCACCTGGGATCCATTCTTTCCCCCCACTCCCTTCCCTTCGCCTCCAAGTCGGGCAAAGGAAAAGGGGAGGGGGAGGATCTCAGGCGCTTCTGCCTGACAGAGGTGCTGGC
>NW_015162024.1:0-7323 GCF_001447785.1 Gekko japonicus | reverse complement strand
TCTCTACCTAACCTACCCCACAGGGTTGTTGTGAGGATGAAATGGAGACTCATGGGCAGGGTCCCCAGCTTCCCTGGCAGGAACACTATGTTAAGAAATCTCTCACAATTATGCAGCCATAGCAGGCAGGAGGGAAGGAGGTGAATACCTCCAGCGCCAGAGACTTGTAGAGGAAGAGTCAAACTTTGGGGACTCACCCGTGCACCAGTGGTCCAAGGCAGCAAGAGGCAAGAAGTCTGGGCGAGCTGGGCTCCTCCATGCCTGGCAGAAGATGAGGTGCAGAGGCGAGAGGTGGGCAAGCAGAAGAGGCACTTAGCCAGCTGCACAAGCTGCGTGCAAAGAAACTCCCGCCACCCCAAGCTTCAGGGCTGCCTTCCTTAAAGGAGTGGGAAGCCAGACTAGCAAATGAGAAAAAGCAAACTCAGGGTTCGGACCCATTATATCCTATGGGCCATTGAAGTCAATGGCAAAAACATAGGGTATATTCTGGGGGCTGGAGAAGAAGGGGTTTGAGGGAGAGGCTCCAAAATCACAGGGTAGCTGCTGGATCCTCTCCCCAAGATACCCGCCATGTTTCAGGAACATTGAACCAGGGGGTCCAATTCTACAGGCCCCCAAACAGGTTGCCCCTATCCTCTCCATGTTCTCTATGGTGGGGGAAAAAGTTACTTTTTTCCCACCATAGAGAACAATGGAGGGGATGGGGCAAAGAGGTGGAATTTGTCCCTACGAGTCCAAGGCCACCACCCCGGGGCTCAGGGAAGCGAGAGAACTTTCACCCCGCCCCCCTGCACGCGGGGGTCGCAGCTGTTGCTGAGAACAGCGGCGGCAACCATAACTTTTTAAAGAGCCCCGAAGGAGAGCTGGGGGAGCCAGAATGACCTCTTGCGCGAGAGGTGGAATTTGCCCCTACAAGTCCAAGGCCACCACCCTGGGGCTCAGGGAGGTGGGAGAACGTTTCGCCCCACCCCCCGCATGCAGGTGTCGCAGCTGCTGCTGGGAACAGCGGCGGCAGCCATAACTTTTCAAAGAGCCCCTAAGGAGAGCTGGGGGAGCCAGAATGACCTCTTGCGCGAGAGGTGGAATTTGCCCCTACGAGTCCAAGGCCACCACCCCGGGGCTCAGGGAGGCGGGGGAACGCTTCTGCTGCCCCCCACGGTTGCCCAACTGATGGTTCGTGGGAGCAGGGGGCGGGGCTTATGTGTCCGGCCCTTGGACTCCTGACTGGTGGAGCAGTGCTCCGGTGCACTCCGGCAGGAGCTGAGGCCTGAATATAGTTTTTATTTATTTATTTATTTATTATTAAATTTATACCCCGCCCTCCCCATATAGTTTGATGAGAGTCCATCTCTGTGGTGGAGAAAAAACATTTTAATGACGTTTGACCAGTACATAAAACACTGAGTCTAGGTTCTTATATATGAGATTCTACAGATTTCATTAACAAGCTGAATAATATATGAGTTAATAGCTGACCATTTAGTTACATCAGATGTTAAATCTCTGTCCACTAACATTCCCCAGATGGAGGGTTTGACTATCATTTAAAATATTTCAATGAAAGGGTTAAGAAAAACTCACTGATACATTTTTTGATATTGTTGGCTGAGATGGTTCTGAAGAAGAATCATTTCTCATTTAATGACAAATTAGATTGGCAAATCTAGGGTATTGCCATGGGCTCATCTCGAGCTCCAGAAATGCCTAATTTGAATATGAGTGAACGTGAACAGAAATGTATTCATTTTTCAGACAACCCATTGCTAGAAATATGGTCAAATACTGGTCGCACATTGATGTTTTCTTACTTTGGAGGGGAGATGTGTTGTTCTGTCAGCTTATCATCTTAAATAGATTCTGTGAATGAAAATAATGAATCTGAGCTTCATTTTGATAGCAGCCAAATTAATTTTCTGGATGTTATGGTTCAAAAGAAGATGGGAAATGGATTATAACTTTCTAAAAAAAAACCTGACAGAAATTCTTTCCTAAGATATCATCCTAAACACAATAAAAACAATTTGCCATATAGCCAGTTTTTGTGACTTAGGAGGTTTTAAATATGATGACATTAAAAAGGAAGCTTCCTTTTTACAGCACACTTTGGCTTCTAGAAGCTACTCATCTGGTGTTCTCCAGACAGCGTGTAATAAAACCTTAAAACTAAAGAGTAAAGAGACAACTGAAAACAAAAGGACTGTTCATAGTCCAATGTGTGATAGTATTAACATTGGCCTAAATAAAAGTATATACAGAAAATTATTAGGAAATATACCTGTGTGTGACTAAAAGCCTGTTACTGCATTCAAGAGAATAAGAAACTTAAAAGATCAGCTGGTGTGCAGTAATACAACTAGATACAGTAAAAGTTTGCAAGTTTTGCCAGGAATAGTTCATCCACAGGGATATCTCCTTTATGGAAAATATTTTTATTGTGGATCTACATGCAAAATGAAATGTTTGGTAACGCAGTAGACAATATACATAGACGGATTTCAACACTATCACCCCTAATCTGCTTGATAATGTCATTAAATACCCTTGTCAGAAGCTCTGTTTGGGAAAACAATAAGAAGTCTTTAAAAACAGATAGGGAACTCAACATCACTATTCATTTGAAGGGAGTTAGGGCCTCTATAGTAAAACATTTTCTTGGTAACTGCTGTAAACTCACAAACTTGACATTTGGGCTATACAGTTCCAATAATAATTTTTTTGGGGGGTGTTTTTTTACTGAAAAAAGCACAACAGACGTTGAGATTACAAACCTTGCACATTTGGGGATTGAGAGCCATCAGATCTGATTTAGATAGCATATGTTCTGTCTTTTTGCCTCTTCTATATATATCGGAACCTTGTTAGTCATCATCTTAGTTATGCAAGGAAACTCAGCTTCTCTGTCTGATCTTACAAGAAATATTCATATGCGAAAAGTTTACTGTGAAGGTTTTGTCAGATTTTTCCCTGTACCTTGTGGTCTGTTTCATTCAGGGTTGGGGTGATTCCAGTCTTGCAAATGAGAGTATCACCAGTTCCTCTTGTTCTAAGAAGTAGTTTGCCATATATTGTCATTTGTACTATTGTTTCAAAAGTTGTTCAGATAATTTTGTGTGGCCATCTAGTTTAACATTAGTGGAAGATAACAGAGCAGTGAAATTTAGGGTAACCCCCAGGAGATTTGGGGTGTGTTTGATGCTGTGATGTCACTTCCAGACATGTAACCATAAGTTACTGTCATGTGTTGCCACAACACTAAAGAAAGTCCTAAAGAAAATCAACCCCCCAAGTCTGTATCCACTTACGTTTTCTCCTACTGCTGCACTTGACAGCAGTTGTGGACTGGAGGAAGAGGGTGGGAGACCTGGAGTGGTGGTTAGGTGTGCGGACTCTAATCTGGGAGAACTGGGTTTGATTCCCCACTCTTCCACTTGCAGCTGCTGGATGACCTTGGGCAAGCCATAGTTCTGTCAGGGCTGTTCTCTCAAGGACAGTTCTGAAAAGAGCTCTCTCAGCCCCACCTACCTCACAGGGTATCTGTTGTGGAGAGGGAAAGGAGTTTGTACTTCTTCTTCTTCTTCTTCTTCTTCTTCTTCTTCTTCTTCTTCTTCTTCTTCTTCTTCTTCTTTTTCTTCTTCTTCTTCTTCTTCTTCTTCTTCTTCCTCCTCCTCCTCCTCCTCCTCCTCCTCCTCCTCCTCCTCCTTGGGTTGCCTTGGTGCAATCACTCTCTGTCATATTATTTCATCTTAAATGTATTTTAAATATATCCCACTTTCCCACTTTCTGCTTAAACTGGCTTATAGTACATAAGCATTAAAAACCAAGGAGAATTTGATAGTATAATTCAGGACAAAACCTTTAAAGAAGAAAATACTGCCCTAGAATACAATTCAGTCTTTGCTGACAGTGCAAATATCAGTTAAAAATCAAGTCATCAGTTGGGGAATGCCCTATGCAATAGCTTCTTAGACCCCTTCCTGAAAGCCAACAGCAAAGTAGGTTCTTGCACATTTTGTGGCAAGCTATTCCACCACCAAAGAGCTACAATATAAGGGAATGCAGAAAGGCTTGCTGGGAGGATATGACTTGGCATGCGGGGTTATGTCTAGAGAGGTAGACCTTCAGATATGTGAGCCCCAGGTAATGAAGAGCTTAAAAGTAAGACCTAGCTTGAGCTGAACGTGGAAGCAAATTGGTAGCTTAGTGGAACTACTTCAGTGGTGTCACAATATCTTCAAATGCTGAGTAGTTGTAAGTAGGTGAGCTGCAACAGTTTGCACTAGCTGAAATTTCCAAGTTGTCTCCAAGGGAAGCCTCACATACAGTAAATAGTAGTAGTAGTAGTAGTCGTCGTAGTCGTCAAGTGTCACAGATTGCAGACTTATGACAAATTGCCATGCTGGGTCAGACTGAAGATCCATCCAGCCCAGCACTGTGTGCCTGACTTTAGCAGCCGAATGTTTCAAGTTAAGACAACATGACAACAGACATCCCCTGTTTGTTGCAGCATTCAGTAACCAGGTACAGTTGACTTCTGCGCATAGGGAATACATCACAGCCCTCAAAGAAGTCTACTATGAAAATATTTGAGAACCATAATCTGATGTTTGTTCTCCATCAGTTTAATTCACACCACTTATGCTAGATGACGTGTTAAAGGCATTTTTGACTGTTTGAGCATATTGCAAGCCATGTGCCAAGGGAGCACACAACCTTGTTAAGAGAAGGTTGGAGTTCTGATGCGGTTTTCTATCTCTCCCGCCCTCACACAAATGGCAGCTGCATGATCCAACCAGAAACTGGGTCAGCTGCCACCTGGCTCATTCAGTGCGGCACATGATATTTTCTGGTTCCTCTGGGGCACAAGTCAATTCGAAATGAACTAACAAAAAAAATTGGCTATCAGTGTCCCGACAGTGACACAACTCTGCACTGTTTAGGCAGATATGAAGACATAATAGGTGGAGGCAGCAAGAGCCCAGTCTCGGTCTCAGTGTATGTATGTATTTGTATGAGATTTTCATTCAAATCAATGGGAGTTTTATGCATGAAACACGGGCCCTTAGGATATAAAGAAGATTTGCTAACCTTGCTTCATACTGTTCACGCAGATAAGGAGGCCTCATACTTCAGCTCCAATCAGAAGCCTGCATTATCCTGTACACTCCCAAAGGCCATAATTACTTCCAGAAGCAGAAATTTGAATGACCCAGATAATTAGTTCAGTAAAGCGGGTCTAGAAATTATTTACATAAAAGCCAATTTACTTTAAGAAAGGGGGGAAAACATCCTAGCCACCCAAAGCAAATGACCCAGTTAGTTCAGCTGTGCAATGAACTCGAAGAGGACGAGCATTGAAATGGCAACTTGTAAAGAAGCATGAGTGTTGATTTTGTTCCATCTCGTTTCGCCAAAATGAGTTGAAGATACATTTTTGGCAAATTATATACATACAGACACATGTCCTGAAGGGTTTAAATAATCTGTTTTGCTGCAGTGGTGTCTGAAAACAATGAGGGACAAACAATCAGGGATCCTCTCTGTCAGAGATCCTGGGAGGGATTCAAAACAAGATACGTAAACCTTTCCAGGAGAGGAACCTAAAGACGGGTGATAATCTTTCCAGAGTAAAGTTATTAGAAAAGCCACAACGATCAACCCAAGGACAGGAGGACCTTAAAGGAACTTTGCAAGAAATGATGCTTTAGAGGCAAAGAGGTCTTAATTTAAAGCTGCAGAATGAACCCATGGCTTCCGACTGTGGCCCAAGGGCCAACCTCCTTCCACCAGCATCTAGTCGGAAGGGGCTGGAGATACTTAGAGGAAGTGGCTTATTTACCACTTGCCTTGTTCTGGACAGAGATGTCCTCACTACTTGGTCTGTTCTGGAAGAAGCCAGAAACAGTGGTTTGCAGAACAACCAAGGCCACGTATCTGCTTTCACAAGCCAGAAATTTTAGACAGAGGATGGATTGGTGTATGTGTGTAGCAGCCAGTCTCCCTCTTCCCTTCATTGTGTGGCAAGGCAAGTGGTAAATCAAGTAGGCTCTGTGAACCTCTTCAATTCCTCCTCCAAAACTGTAGAACTACATTTTCTATTCCAGGCTTGACTGAGTTAGGGCTTAGAAGAGTTTGTACTTTGATTTTTAAAAAAACAAACACACACACACACAACTTACTTGATTGGAAATATCTTGTAACAGACACCAGATGAATTTGCTCTCTGCTGCATTTGGACTTTATGCCCTCAACATCTTTTTGCTGAAAATAAGTATATACACTTTCTTACTGTCCCTCATACCTTTTTGCCTTGGCCGGTTTTAACACACTACTGATTTTAGATGTATATGGCAAGTTCTTTAACACCCCATACAGCCAAAGGATCTGTCCATGTGGACTTCAAGTCCCTGAAACCCTAACATACTTTGCATGCAAATTCTTCAGTAGTTTAAGAGCTCTCCTGGTAACTCCATTTCTTAGAACATTACTTGACAGTTCGGATGATCATCACTTATTTAATCTCCTGTCAGGGAGTGCAATTTGCACCACTTTGGCTGTTGCCAAATATATTTCAGCTGCTCTTACAATTTGAACCATCAACAGTAAATCAGCATTAGGGTAATCAAGAAACAAGCCCGTTGATTTTTTCCATGTGTATGCCAATAAAGGTTATTGGAATTGGATTTTTTCCATGTATTTTAATTTATGCTATTTTAAAATATGTACATTTTGTTTCTTTTAAATTCAAGAACAACATTCTGTTCCTTGGTATTTTAACTTTTATTGTTTTTGTATAAAAGTCAATGTGCGATATAGACTTTTCTGGATAAAAGTGAAAGACAGGACTGATCCCATCCAATGTCTTTTTCATGCACCTTGGAAAAGCACCAGTTAGGAAAGGCTCATTTTGCTGGCCATGCAAAATTATTTCCCCTCCTTCCCACTGTCTTTGCCTGAGAAACAGAAGGAAATCTGTGTGCATGAGAGGAGGATGCTTCTTCCTTCTCACCTTACTTTGGAAACTATCAGGGCTTTTTTCTGGGGGAACATACTGGAACCAAGTTCTGGAACCTCTTTGTGGAAAGAAATTTTTTTAAAAAAATTTAAAAGTTCACGAGGAGTACTGGGAAAGCATGACATCACTTGTGACCTCACAAAAATATTAACATTTTAAAAATAAGATTTAAACAAGTGTTTCAAATAATCCCATCTGTTTCTCCTTCATTTCCCTCTTGAGAGTTCTAGCACCTCTTTTTCCAGGAAAAAAGCCCTGGTGAACACCACCACTCAAGCTATGTCCTGCCTTATTCTGTTGTTGTTGTTGTT
>NW_015162023.1:265308-268249 GCF_001447785.1 Gekko japonicus | reverse complement strand
AGCCGGAGATCCTCTGTGAGTTTGGTGTCAAGAACCATGAACCACCATGGGCCTCCATTTTTCCGGTCTATGCCCATCCTTAGTGAGGACTGCCGGCTTATGGCTGTGGCAGCTCCCACCCACCTTGTTCAAGGTTGGAGTGGCCCTATCAGGGAGGTAGACCCTTTGGCCATCAGCCCACTGGGAGTTTTCACAGTAGCCTTAACGGTCACCACTGCCTTGTAAGGCTCACTTGCAGCACCTCTGCTTACTAGAAAATAATCCTCAATCCAAATCTTGATATGGATGAGAACTGCCACGTTATTTCCCTTTAAAGTCCACATCTCTGTATCTCTTGCCAAATCAATTATCTGCAAAAACAATGAAACTGTAAGCATTTAAACTGGTATCTTGCATTCAGTCCCTGCTGATGCGGCTAGACGCGTGCATACAAGATTCAAGGTGGTATATGCTCCTTTTAATGTTCCTGCTCTAAAATGTTCCTGTCTCTATTGTATCACTTTATTAAAGAACAATTTGGGAAAGGGAAAAAAACTTTAGGCCAAAGCACATCCCCAGGTGAATCAGCTTTGGAACTGGTTTGACTCAGTTCTTCATGCAAAAATTTTGTGCTGGAGGGGAAGACTACAATGTTTAAATGAATGATAATCTATTCTCAATAACATCAAAATGACATTGAAAAGTTGGAAAGACCTTGAGCACGTAGAACTGAAGTGGTATTGGAAAGAACAGGCCAGGAGTACACCATAAAGGTACATCTTTGCTAGTCTTATTTACAACTCAGATGAGTGCAGTTCAGAATTACAATATATTTCCTAATTAGGATATTTGTTTTTGCCAGTTATTAGAATCAAAGAATGGAATCCTGTGACCAAATTACCAGGGAACTTCACTGAGCAACTCAAAACCCGTTAGACCTCTGGGGCACCATTTCAGAATACATCATGAGAAGGCAAATGCAGCAGCATCCAAATTCCTGCTTCCAGAAACATTACAGTTTACAAATAAAAACAACCCTTCTATCTTATAAGCATTTGCAAATATTTTCTTGTTCCTATCATTTGGTCTCTCTCACAGATTGAACAACTGCAGAATGGTCTCCAGAGGTTAATTTCTGATAAAGTTCCACCATTCCTGGGCCCTGAAATCATTATTTATTTAGGAAAAAAATGTATATGCCACCTTTCCAGGGAACTTACAACCTAACACATTAATGGTTATTAATTAAAAACCGGAATTTAAAAAAACTAGCCAGAACATAAAAATATAGACCGTTGAGCAGCTTTTCAGACTAAAAGTGCATTCTAAAAAGGGGCTAAAAGATCGGCCCCTTAATTAAAATCCTCGGTGATCAGGAAGCTTTTGGCCTGGTGCCTGAAACACAGCAATGAAGGCACCAGGCAAGCCTCAAGGAGCAGGTCAGTACCTAAGTGAGGGGTCACTACAGGCCCGTAGTGGGGGCGGAGCGACGACCTGAATGGGGTCGGCTGCATAGAGATCGAGCTCCTCGCCAACTCCCCCGATTCAACTAATTCCAAACACAGAACACGATAATATCCTGGCAGGGAATGGGCAAACTATCTGGGCACAAGCAGAGATCGACTTCAGCGTCTGCAAAAGTCTTAAAATCATTTTTGAAAGGAGGAAACTCTGAAAAAGTCGCGCCGTGCAAGCCGCCGGCGGAAAAAAACATGGCCGCCGGAACTCTTCAGTCCGACTCCCAAGCCTCGGAGCTGCTTACAACAGCGGATTTCCACGCCAGTCTAACTTCTTTTAAGACGGAATTAATGGGACTGTTCCATGAGCTAATTAAACCGGTCACTGACCAGCTGGAAGCCGCGAAATCTGCAATTCAAGAAATCTCCTCTGCAACAGAGATGGCACTCGAGGTCGGGCAGGCGAACCAGGAGAGCATTCAAGCCTTGGAAGCACACGAGAAGTGGGCGAAAGAAAAAATCCTAACGCTCGAAAATAGGGTTCGAGAGCGGAATATCAAACTGAGAGGCCTCGAGGAGAAACAGGAAGGCAACACAGATCTGGCGGTCTTTCTCTCAACGTGGCTTGCGTCTATTCTTCAGTTGGAAGAGGGAATTGCCCCCCTCATTATAAAAGCTTATAGATTGGGTTCATCGTTCGTCTCCCGTACAGGACTACCAAGGGACATAATAATAGAGTTTGCAGACACTCGTACCAAAAGAAAGATTTTAGAAGTTTCACGTGCATCAGGAGGTCTCAAATATCACAATAAAGTGGTTCAGGTTTTCCCTGATCTTTCCCCTGAGACTCTACAGGCAAGACGGAAGCTCAAACCGATTGTAGCTCAATTAATGGATGCCGGAGTGCGATATAAATGGATGCCTACAGGATCGTTGCAGATAAGGCACCACAACAAGACTTGGTCTATTGATACTCTGGAAGGTGGAGGAGAAGTACTGAAATCTCTTCGCTTGCAGGTCCCAATGGAATGTGAAAAGACGACGAACAAAAGAAAGCTTGAATTCTCATCACCAGCCAAAGGAAGCAAGATCCCAGTGCGTTTTGCACCGGGAAGCACCTAACTTTCAGATAAGAGGACAGCATTTTGTGTTCTGTGTTTTTGCTTAGATAAGTTTGGAATTTTTTCCAACTATGATAATCCTTCGGAATGGGGGGAGGAGGGCTAACGAGGTTGCTTTGATCTCTTTGCTCCGGGTGGGGAGGAGAGGAGTCCTTTTGGAAGAGCAATAGGCTCCGTTCATGAGGAAGGGGAGGAATTTTCCTTCACTTATGAACCCGAAGGGTATCCTTGAAGCACAGTGTGTTACGTTTGTTGTTCTGTTCTTCTTATTACTAACTTGCACTGTTTTTGCTGATTTTTACCGAACCAAGGGGAGGAGGGAGGGTACTGGGGAGGGGGGGGGCGTTGTTGGAAGACAGGGGAGGGAGGGGTGGGGGGGGGGGG
>NW_015162023.1:262299-262413 GCF_001447785.1 Gekko japonicus | reverse complement strand
GGGGGGGGGGTCAACAGTGGGAGGGCTTCTAATGTCCTGGCCCCACTGGTGGACCTCCTGATGGCACTGGTATTTCTGGCCACTGTGGGATACAGAGTGTTGGACTGGATGGGC
>NW_015162023.1:256718-262200 GCF_001447785.1 Gekko japonicus | reverse complement strand
GAAACACACACCGAACACCCGTGAATGGTCTATTTACAATGATTAGATTATTCCTAGGGTCACTAGGGTCCCGATTGGCAGGGAACTAGGATCCTCACAGCTATTATGTTCTGGAGCAAAGCTCAGGTACTTTGCCTGACCACATGCTGGACCGGCTTAAATTACCATCATTCCTGAAGTACATTCTTGATGACATGGGATTTGGTTTTGTCAACAGAATCCATGGAATTTTGTATCAGGATATAATGTAAAAACATTACTGACGTGTCACTAAGCAAAATTCTATCTTCTCTGGTTTTACCTAATTTGTCTTTGGTGCTTTCTGAAGAACACGCAGCAGTCATCATAGCTCTCTACCATCATTCCTGAAGTACATTCTTGATGACATGGGATTTGGTTTTGTCAACAGAATCCATGGAATTTTGTATCAGGATATAATGTAAAAACATTACTGACGTGTCACTAAGCAAAATTCTATCTTCTCTGGTTTTACCTAATTTGTCTTTGGTGCTTCTTTTCATATTTTTTTTTAATTGGACCAAGGCTGGGAATTGACACCCATGCTTCCCTTAAATATTCAATATATTATCAGATCATGGTACACATTCCTAGTCAGACTGGATAGAATTTATCTATATTAAGATGCTAAGTGGAGTGTGTTACACAGAAAGTTTCTTCTACCCTGATTCAAAATACCATGCAGATTAAGACTTCTTTCTGCTACAGAAAATAACACACATCAGGTACTTTAGTAGGGTTGCCACCTGCCTTGGAGAAAAAATGTCCTGTCTATTTAATAGAAGTTTGATGAGATGTTATTTACTAGGTGATGCTACTTACCTCTAAACATTGAAAAGCTTCAACTGCACATTCCCAAACATTAAACCTGTATTAAAGGGTCAGGACTTTTTTTTCCCTCCAGGCAGTTGGCAACCCTATCCTTTAGAAAATGTGAGGGAATAGTATAACTTTATTCAGTAGCATTTGTAGCATACGTCAAGATTAACGTAATGACCTCAAGAGTCAGGAATCAGAGACACAGACATCAGGTCAGTGAAACAAAGTACTGCATTCTCCCAAAACAACACTGTTTATCAACTGCAACATACAGCAAAGATAACTGGCGTGAACTGATAAAGGATTAACTCTTTGTCCCCAGATGATTAACTTAATTATATGATTTACTTATAATTTTTGTTTTGTTTCAGTGACTAATCAAATGGTACTTAGAGCAGGTTGTTGCCTCTCAGCTTCAGGGGTTCTTGGAAGAGACTGCAGTCACACACACTAAATAATCCACTTTCAATGCACTTTCCAACTGGATTTTACTGTATGAATTGGCAAAATCCAGTTGGAAAAGAACTGAAAGTGGACTGAAACTGGATTATTTAGTGTGTGTGACCGCAGCCTGATTTTCTGGACATATTTCAATCTGGCTTCAGGCCAGGATTTGGAACAGAGGCTGCTTGGGTTACCTTGGTTGATTAACTCTGTCAAGAAATAGATGGGGGAATGTGACCCTGCTAGTTCTGCTGGATTCCTCAGCAGCCTTTGATACTATTGATCATAGTATCCTACTGAGCCACATCTCAGCACTGGGACCAGGCCCGTAGCCTGCATGGGGCCCTCGGGGCCCGGCCTCCCATGGGTTTTGCGGGCCCCTTCCCTCCAATCCTCTGCTCCCCCCTCCCCCTTCCAGCTGTGGTTCAGTTCTCCGGGCTGGAGGCGGCAGGGCGCCGTTTTGCCAGGTGGCCTATAGGTCAAATTCAGGTGTGTCAGCCCGAGACTGGAGCCCTCCCTAAATCAGACCCTCCGTGGGACCCAAATGGGGAGGGGCACCGTTCTTTCATCCCTGCTTTCCCTGCACAAGACGGTGCACAGCGATGGTGCACAGTTTGGGGTCTGAGATCAGGGCCAGCTCATTGAGGACTTGCGGAAAGACCACGGGCGAGACTGAAACGGGAGCGGGGGGGGGGAGGGAAGAGGCTCAGGGGAATTGGACGCCCAGCAAAAGGCCGGAGAAGCCCCGCGGTCCCCCTGCCACCATCCGCTCCGTCCCTAGGTCCGCATTGCCTGCCAGGGCTCTTCTTAGTGAGGTATCCTGCGGAGGCTTCAGCTGGGGTGAGCGCACAGCCCCTCGCTATTGCTTCCAAGTTCCACATGTCCCTGCAGGAAATCGACGGAGGGGCGCAAACCCACGAACAGCAGCCCCTTGTTTGGAATCCGAGGTGGGTACCGTAATGCTTGGAAAGGGATGACAGGACACGGCGGAAAGGAGGAGGGGAACCCCTGAGACACCTACCCATTCCTGGTGAGTGTTGGGGCTGGGTTGCTACTACGGGAAATACAGGTCTCTGTTCGGAATGGACCGGGGTGGGGGGTGGGGTTGAATCCAAGGAAACCGATTCCTTTTGAGGCAAACCCAGCCGGCCCGTGCGGCGTTTCGAGGGGGAGGGCGGCCAGAGTGCGCGGAAACAAAAGTGGGGAGGGGAGGACTGCAACCCTAGCTGGACCGCCAGGTGAAAAACCGGGGGGGGGGGGAGTTCTGAATGTGGAGGGCCCATTTATTTGATAGATTTTCTATACCACCTTTCCATTTTCTCAAAGTGGCTAAAATCTTATTTTTTAAAGTAAAATAAACTACTGGAAAAGGAGCAGCAGTAGCACATAGTTATCAGAACAGAAATACAAACTAGCAGGATAAAACATCAGCAAACTAAACCAAGCCTAATAGGTGTTGTCCTATCCAGAGTTATTCCAGGCAGGTTGATAGAGGAGGTGGTCCCACAGATAGTGCTTTAAAGGTCAAAACCACCTTCTTGAATAAGGCCTTTATCTGATCATCTCAGTGCAGTTGAGTGGATAGAGGAGGTCAGAGACCTTGTAATATTGAAGTTAAACTAGCATTCCAATTGCTGCAGTCTTAACCAGTTGATTATCATAGTGAATTACTGTAGACAGATCTAACTTTCATGAGATTGTTTAATCTGATTTGAACTATCAATGGGATAGTAAATTGCACAAGTTATTTGCAAAGACATATTCTCTGCTGCCAATCAGCTGCTTATGTAAAGGCCTACCTGTCCCATTCAACATACAGGAAATACCTTCCCTGAACCATAAACCAAGAATGGATTTGAACATGAAGCTAATAAGAGTGATTACAAAGTGCCTCTTGAGTCACCTTAAAGATGGCCGGGAAAGGATGTAGACTGCGTGCCGGACTAAGCGCCAGAAGAAACAGCAGGAAAGCAGCAGACTACCGGGAATGAAACCAGCCGAAAGACATCAAGCTTCCACCAGGGTGCCGATAGGCTGTCACACTCCCCCCCAATGAAGTGGCCTTAGTTAGGATATTCAATTGTGATTAGCACTCTCACTATGTAAACCGCCCAGAGACCCCCAAGGGGGTTAGGGCGGTATATCAAATCGAACAAATAAATAAATAAATTTATTGTGGCACAGTTTATGACCTTCGTATGCCACTAATCACAATAAATAGGTTGATCTTTTTAAGGTGCCATAAGGGTTTTTTTGTTTAGGCTGCTACAGACTAGCATTGGTGGCCCTGTGTGATAAAAATGAGAGTATTTGAGACAAAACATTTAGAGGTACTGACTCACACATCTACCTCCTAGTGTCTCAAGATACAGTTGCTCAATGCTCTGACTCACAGACAAATGTGAGAACTGCCTTTACTGCTAAGTGTTGTCTTTGAGGGGATTGTCAGAACTTCGGCGGGTGGTTAACTCAGGAAGGATGGCTCCAGAGCAAACTAATTTATGCGGCAGCCAAATTGCTTGCTCACACCTTTAATGGCAGTAGCTCACAAAGTAGAAGTTTTGCTCACAAAACTCCACAGCTTAGAGGGAACATTGGTGGGCCCCCTGAGAAAAACATGGGCCCCCTGAGCAAAAAGTTGTTAGCTACGGGCCTGGGTCACTAGTGTGTGTGTGTGGGGAAGACATCTCTGGTTGCTGCCTGCCTCACCTCTGAAGGTGGGGGCACAGAGGGCAGGGCTGGTAAAGCAGATCTTAACTAGCAGCCTGGACAAGAATGGGTGGAGGTACTCTTTCAAGTACCAGGGCCCCGAGCTATTAAGGGCTTTAAGGTAAGAAGAACCAGCATTCTGAATTGTGTCTGGAAACAAATGGTCATACAGTGCAGATCTTTCAGGACCACAGTGATATGATGCCGGTATCCTACCCGTAATAGTAGCCTGCATGCTGCCTTTTGGCCCGGCTGAAGTTTCTGGACTGTTTTCAACAGCAGCCCCGCATAAGAGTGAGTTCTTCCCCTTTTTGCTGCATTCTATTCTGTTCCCAAAGGCCCCTGGCCCTCACCAGCAGCTTGTTTTTGGAGCAGGGGCACGAGGAGGGAGACACATTCTGTGAACTCCTTCTGCTCATAGCTCCTGTTTTAGAAGACCTTAAACTTCTGCTCAGGTGTGTGGGGTCTAGTCTTTTATGAAGCACAGCTAACCCTTTGTGTGTGTGTGTGTGTGTGGCAAATATGCCATGCTAAGTAAAAAACTGGAGATGGCACCACTTCCGTGTGCCCTCACGTTCCTCTGCAGCTACCATCTTCCCACTGGGGTTCAAGAGCAGGTAGAACAGTGTCAGCTCCCCCCCGGCCACTGGTGGTGGGGGGCGTAGTGTCACCAGCTCCAGGTTGGGGCTGGAGATTTGGGGGTGGAGCCTGGGGAGAACAGGGACCTCAGTGGGGTACAAGGCCAATTGACTCCACCTTCCAAAACATCCATATTCTCCAGGGCAATTGATCTCTGTAGTCTGGAGATGAGCTGTAATTCCGGGGGATCCCCAGGTCCCACCTGGAAGCTGGCATCCCTATGAGAAATGAGGAATTTGGAGGTTAGAACAGTTAGGAGATTAGACCACAGTTGTCTGTGCTCCTGTCTAGCGGTGTCATAAAGCCTGCCCACACCGCTTATGATGCATATACCTCAGATTTAGTTTCCTGTCACATGAGTAGTACCTAAGGCTGCCAACATCCAGGTGGTGGCTGGAGATCTCTTGGAATTACAACATCTCCAGGAGAAAATAGTTCAGTCCCCTTGCAGAAAATGGCTGCTTTGGGAGGTGGACTCTATTGTATTATCCCCAGACTCCACCCTTCAAAGTCTCCATAAGAACATAAGAGAAGCCAAATGTTGGATCAGGCCAAAGGCCCGTCTAGTCCAACGCTCTGTCACACAGTGGCCAAAAATACTAGGTGGCATCAGGAGGTCCAGCAGTGGGGCCAGGATACTAGAAGCCCTCCCACTGTTGCCCCCCCCCCAAGCACCAAGAATACAGAGCATCACTTGCCCCAGACTGAGAGTTCCTATCTATACCTTGTGGCTAATAGCCACTGATGGACCTCTGCTCCAACCAAGAACAGGCAAACCTAGTGGCCTTTAGGCATTAATTCCCTGTGGCACTTTCTTATGCAGCTGTTTCTGTTTATACCATTATGCTCTGAT
>NW_015162023.1:240151-256697 GCF_001447785.1 Gekko japonicus | reverse complement strand
ATGGGTTGCAGCAATGGGGGTTGGGGGTGGAATTTGGTTTTGTTATACTCTCTATCCCAATCAACCATGGTATTTTTCCAGTTCATTAGTACCCCCCATGTAGACTATGCACTGCCTCAGAAAAAAAAACTACTGTTGGCTTTAACACACACACTCAAATCCATCTTGCCTCAAAAAATATTGGCCACCAGGTTTCATGCACACCTCAGGTGACAACTGACCCCAAATTGCAAATATTTTCCAGCCCAGCAGGGCTATTTTTGGGCAGGAATACACAGGAACGGAGTTCCGTCTGGCTTCAGAGTTGGCCACGCCCACTACAGCCAAAACCTCTGCGTGCGTGGCTACAGAGCGACCCCCCTGGCGACTCTGAAATGCCTCCCCATGGCTTCCCCGGCCTGGGCAAGCCAAAGGAAGGCATGGGGTGTGGCCTAATATGCTAATGAGTTGCACTGTCAGGGATGTGGCCTGATATGCTAATGAGTTTCGGCTGTTGGGTGTGGCCTATTATGCTAATGAGTTCCTGCTGGGCTTTTTCTACAAAAAAGCCCTGCAGCCCAGTATTTTCTGATTTGTCAGTAACTGTAGCCCCAGTAAGCCCTGGCCATGCTTATATGGAGAGTCACTGTCTGTGTGCATCTTCCTGTCTGTCTCTCTGTGGGAGGCATCTGAAATGTGCAACTCATCCACTTCCCTTCGTACTGAATAGGTTACATTCTCTGTTGTTTCATCTGAATCAGCATTAATATATGCCACCATGTGTACTGCAGTAATTTCTGCCTCTTTCATTGACTTTGTTCTTTATTTGAAATAGGCATCTCATTTTGCTCAGCGACCGACGCTCTATGATACGTCCCTGTTCCACTGAGAAATAATTGGTTTGCAAATGCATCCCAGAATCCTTGATTACAGTTATATTTTCAATTTCATCTTCCCATTTTGCATATATATTGCAAAATGTCTACACTTTGGTACCTTTCCACCTTTGTTTACTTCATTCCTTTGGTTACAATTGAATATTCGTTAACCTTCCGCCGGCAGTGATCTGCATTCTTGTCTTGTGGTGGAAAGTCTGTACTGTTTGCTGGATAATGGACAGATTTTTTTTTTTTGCACTGCCAAATTTAGAACTACAGTTTAGGGTTCCAAGTTGTTTACATGAGGGGGGGGGAACCAATGTCCCAATCCAACAGTGTACATGCAGAGCCTTCTAAAACAGGCTATGGTTGTGCCAGTCATCTGTTTGGTGGAGAAGGGGGAAGGAGGCCAACAGTGCAATCCTAAACATAGCCTTCTAAGTACAGTAAACAGGCTTAGAAGGGTGTAACTTTCCTAAGTCAAGTTCCTTGGCTGTCTCATATTAAGCATGATTCCTACTTTTTTAAAAGTGTGCCACGTGAACAACTTTGCTAGCTTGATTGGGAAGAAAAACCATACCTTTGACCACCAATGGGCACATGTGGTTTAGAAGAAGAAGAGACTGGATTGGTACCCTGCTCTTTACTACCTGAAGGAGTCTCAGAGCTTGAACTGTTTATGTTTGCTAACTGTAGCAGTTATGCAGCAAACATGGAGGATAGTAGAACTCAGCTGGGGGGAGGAGGAGATTGGAGGAGATTTATACCCCACCCTTCACTGCCCGAAGGAGTCTCAGAGCAGTTTAACAATCCTCTCCCCACAACAGACACCCTGTGAGGTAGGTGGGACTGAGAGAGCTCTCTCGAGAACCGACCTTGAGAGAAAAGCTCTGAAAGAACTTGTGACTGACACAAGGTTACACCAGCAGCTCCAGGTGGGGGGAGCGGAGAATCAAACTTGCTTCTCCCAGATTAGAGTCCGTGCTCCTAACCACTACACCAAACTGGCTTATCCACTAGAGAAACATGCAGAAGCCTTAAAATCCCCCATAAGTGACCTTTTTCACTTTGCCTGATGTTATGTTCTGAGTTTATTCTATGTGGTTAGTTATGGGTTGTGCTAAGGTATCCTAGTTTCCTTTGTCGTGATTGGCTATCTAATAAAGACCTTCTAGTGGTCCTGAAGCCATACAGAGTACCCTATCAGGAAGCTCTGCTTAGGTCCAATCAGACCTCATGAAAGTTGCAACATTGTATATAGTTCAATATTGGAATGGTAGAAGTCTGGGTGTCGCTCGTATCAGAGCGGATCAGAGCTGAGTAATATTATGAATAAAGCCTTGAATTGAGAATCGTCTCCTGCCTTTCAATACATTCAACTGGCGACGAGGATGGGGTACCAGGCCTAACCAAATGGGGAAATCACTCTCCGCCTGCCCAAGCTGAATCACTGAGGGCGCCTAGAGCTAAATCACTACGGGCATGGCATCCAAGGGCCATATCAAACCATTCAACCCCAAGGTTGGGAACTGGGACTCCTACCTCAACTGTTTTGATTGCTTCCTTATAGCGAACTGTATGGAAGGAGACGATGTCTGCCACACCACTTTCTGAAGTACCTGTGGCCAGGCTGTATTAAACATTGCTCGGGACTTAGTAGCTCTGTCCAAATTATTGGAGACACCTCTTGGCATCATCAAGGCATGACTAAATAACTATTTTACACCTAAGACGTCTCCTGCCGTACACCGATGTGTTTTCCACCAACGAAGCCAGAAAGAGGGTGAGTCTGTCATTGAATACGTCGCCATGCTGCGAAAGGCTGCTCGTGACTGCCAGTTTCTGAACTTAGATTCACTCTTGATGGATCATTTGCTCTGCAGCCTTAGAGACGACAGCATCAGGTGAGCTCTTCTTTTGAAAAAAGAACTTGATTACGAATCGGCACTCGAAGAAGCGCTGAGAGTGCAGGCTGCCAACATTTCTCTTCGCGAACTGCGATTGGGCGCCCAGAGTCACACGTCATGCTGCTCCGATGCTGTTCACCACAGCATCACCACAGACCAATCTGATTCCAAAGATGACCGATCGGAATCGTCTGATGACAGAGTCCACAGAACAGGAACCAACCTGAAGCCACGCCTGCATAGAAATATTGATTTCTAAAAGCCTCATGCCTTCTCCTGTTCTGTCTTTTGATAACAGGCTGTGCCTATTTCCTGTTACAAGCCAAATGGTGGGCCCCATGGCCTCAATTGCCATGCCATAAACCCACATTCTTCACACTTCCATGCTAAAAGCTAGACTGTAAGGCCCCACTAGGCCTTACACGAGTGTAGTCACGTAGCCAATAGAGAAGCTAGAGGCTGGGTCACCTGACTGCAGGCGTGGTCCCTCCTGTATACCTATGACTTCAACCTTGTCCACAGGCCCAGAAAAGCTATCGGGCATGCTGATGCCCTCAGCCACCTGCCTCTGCCTGAACAACACAGGACCCAAATCCAGGAAATGCTCCTCACTGAAGAGCTCCCTCAGCATCTGCTCACGGTTGCTGACATCACCTTCTACACTGCCTGGGACCATACGCTCAGCCACATTTTCAACTACGTGTGGAGGGGATGGCTGCCCGGGAAGCTCAAGGCCGAGTTCCAGCCGTTTCGGTCATGCTCAGTGGAATTATCGGTAAGCAAGGGATGCCTCCTTTGGGGGAGCAGGGTCATGGTCCCTCCCCAACTGAAACAGCGAGTTTTGAATGCCCTACATGTGGGGCACCCCGGCATCGTAAAGATGAAGGCAGTAGCGAGGTGCTATGTCTGGTGGCCGGGACTCGACCAACAAATTGAGCACTGGGTCTGAATGTGCCAGCCCTGCTAGGAGTTGAGGCTGGAAGCTCCCTTGGTCCCTGTTCATCCGTGGGAAAGGCCGCGGGGTCCTTGGTCCCGTATCAACATTGACTTTGCTGGCCCATTTCAGGGCAGAACAGTCCTGATGGTCATGGATGCATATTCCAAGTGGCTGAAGGTGTTTTCCGTCACTTCCATGACTACGGCCATCGTCACCCGCTGCCTGGACTGCCTGTTCACCACTTTTGGCCTACCTGACCTCCTCGTCTCGGACAACGGAGCTCAATTCACCTCTGCCGAATTTCAGAGGTTCATGGATGAGTGGGGCATCAGACACGTTACCTCGGCTCCTTTCCATCCGGAGACGAATGGCCAGGTGGAGTGCATGGTAAGGACCATGAAGGACTCACACCGCAGGCTCAGTGGAGGGAACTTCCTGGCCAACCTCACAGAATTTCTGCTCCACCAGCACTCTACAGCCCACTCAGCTATTGGAAAGACCGCAGCAGAGCTCCTCATGGGATGCCAGCTGTCTACCAGGTTGAGCCACATCCACCCAGACCTTGCGCCAGACACTAGTTGTGACCCCATCACCTCCAGGAGCACGAAGACCTTCACTCCGGATGACACAGTCTATGCGTGGAACTACTGGGAAGGTCCATACTGGATCCCAACTGTCATCCTCCGTTCTATAGGACCCATCTCATATGAGTTGTGGGATGATGCAGGGCACGTCCGCTGCCATCACCTGGGCCAACTCAGACGTTGTTGGCCGGTGAGGGGTGAGATGTTGCAATGGATCCCAGTTCCTGGTGAGACTTTGCAACAAATGCCAGTTCCTGTTCCCTGTCCAGGCGTTCTCCCGTCGGAGAGCACTGTCGGTGCCCGGGAGATGTGTCCTTCCGAGGAACTGCGACTGCCACCTCCCACCCAGGAGGCTGATGGTCAACATGGGGAAACATTTCCCATCTGAACGGCCATGCCCGTTCAGCTGCCCTTGCCTGCTGTGCCTGCTCTTCACAGGGAACTGTCTCCTGCTCGGGGCACCAGGGTGTCCAGTCCACCAGTCAAGCCGGCACCTTGCCAACCAGACTCAGAACCCATTCAGGACTTTGCTGGAGCTGACAGGCCCCTGGAACGCATGAACTCTGGCCGTTCCCAGGGCACCCAACAGGACGGGCATTCTCCTGAAGGTTTGCCGCGATCGCGAAGGTCCGCCCAAATGAGATGTGCTCCTACCTACCTTAGGGACAATATTATTTAAACCAAGGGGGGGAGGAGTGTTATGTTCTGAGTTTATTCTATGCTGTTTAGTTATGGGTTGTGCTAAGGTATCCTAGTTTTGTCGTGATTGGCTGTCTAATAAAGACCTTCTAGTGATTCTGAAGCCATACAGAGTACCCTATCAGAAAGCTCCGCTTAGGTCCAATCAGACCTCATGAAACTAGCAACATTGTATATAGTTCAATATTGGAATGGTATAAGTCTGGGTGCCGCTCTTATCAGAGCAGATCAGAGCTGAGTAATGTTATGAATAAAGCCTTGAATTGAGAATCGTCTCCCGCCTTTCAATACAGTAAACCTGATTCCTCAGCTATCTGGCTTTTTAGGGAGGAGCCTTGACTCAGTGGTAGAGCATCTGCTTCACATGCAGACAGATCCAAGTTCAATCCTCAATATATCCAACGAATTATCATCTAGTAGGTGATGAGAATGACCTCTGCCTGAGTCCCTGAAGAGCTCCTGCCTATCAAAGTAGACAATAATGACCTTAACACAGCAAGGTCTGACTCAGGCACCTTTGTGTGTCTGTGTGTTCATGTCTTCCTCTGCCTGTATTACTTCCCCATAGTGCCACTCTCCTCCCCCCCCACACACACACACAGAGTGGCTATACTGGGCCATTCAAGAGGTCTTTCCTTGAGTCAAGTTTCTGTAAAAAAAATTCCTCTAAATTGATGAGTACAAAATCAGAAATAGCAGTGGTGCTTTGGAATTGTTGTCTTTCGATAACCTTTGTGCAATTGCTTATTTTAGCAGATGGGCAAATTCATCAAGGAGCATCCTTAAGATAGGTGGGACGCTGACATTTAAGGCCAGCAGTGGCTCAAGTGGTTAAGACGCTGAGCTGCAGGCTGTGGAAGGTCAGTAGTTCAGCAGTTCGAGACACGGGTGCCGCATGATGGAGTGAGCTCCCATCTCTAGTTCCAGTTCCTGCCAACCTAGCAGTTCGAAAGCAAGAAATTGCAAGTAGATAAATAGGTACCACTTCGGTGGGGAGGTAACAGCATTCCATGCGCCTTGGTGTTTAGTCATGCCGGCCACATGACCACGGAAACGTCTTCGGACAGCGCTGGCTCTTCGGCTTTGAAACGGAGATGAGCACCGCAACCCTAGAGTCGGATTCGACTGGCTTTCGAGCAAGGGAACCTTTACCTTTACCGTATGTTTATGCTCATTCAGAGTACCACAGACAGTACTGTGACACCGATAAAGCAAAGCACAGTAGAAATCTAGCTACCAATCCTGCTTTTCCTCATTTGAAGACATCCTACGTTCCCCTTCATGATACTCAAAATTATTGCCTTTTCACTCTTGCTGCTGCTTTGCCCCCTCCAAATATATTGTTCTGTGTTCCACAGTCTCACTTCTGATGCCTGGGAGGCTAGCCTAAGGATAAAGCTGCTATTCCAGCCCCCTTTCTCTCTTTCCTCGCCCCTGGGCGAGAGGTATCCTTTGTTCCTTTCGCCATCTTGAATGGAATGGAAGCTTGAGGTGATATTAACTGTCTGTCTTGTATCTCAAGAACCCCCTGTGTCACATGAGGAAGCATTAAGTCTGGAGGAAAGCAGATAAAACTCCCGGTTTCCCCTCAGAAACAAAACTTCTATTCTGTCATCTGGCCCTAGAATAGAATTTGGGATGGGGAATTTGGGATGCTAAATAGTACAGGGCACCTTGAATAAGGCCAAGTAGAAAAGAAAGAGAGCACTTGCTTCCACTTACTTTTGGGGGGTGGGGTGGGAGAGGAAATATGGCATGGATTCATGCATGCACATATTCGTGGCATCAAGCCATACCATCGGATAAAGTATCTGATGATATACATAGCCTGTGACCATATGCAGAGTGCCTTTCCCGGAAAAAATTATAACAAGTCTCAGTCCACATACCATTAAGGTGATAAGAGTTCCTCTGCAAATAATATGGGTTCTGTGAACACTACCCCTTTTCTCCATAGAACAAAGTTAGAGTCCAGCGGCACCTTTAAGACCAACAACATTTTATTCAAGGCGTGAGCTTTCATGCGCCGGCATGCTTCGTCAGACATTGAAATGGAATTACAGATCGTACTTGTATATATACAGGGTGGCTTGTTAACAAGTATGATCTGTAATTCCATTTCAATGTCTGACGAAGCATGCCGGCGCATGAAAGCTCACGCCTTGAATAAAATGTTGTTGGTCTTAAAGGTGCCGCCGGACTCTTAACTTTGTTCTGTTGCTTCAGACCAACATGCCTGCCCACTTTGACATTTTCTCCATAGATACCTTGTTGGCAATTATCGTCCAATTCAGATGGAACACAAATTCCCTGAGATAAAAATCTGCTCCGCATTGCTTCCATTTCAGCCAGTTTTTAGCCAAAACATGATATTTAAATAATTCCGCCCCCTCCTTTTTGCCACCAGCAAACTTGTACACCCTGCCTCAACCTTAATTTATGTCTGTGCTAATTATATGCTTGAATAATACAGGAAACTGCTTCCAAACATGTACAAGGTGCCTTTCACTCACTATGAAGCAACCACAACAGCCTGTCCCGAAACACACAATTAGAAAGAAGGGGAGAGCTTCAGATACATGGAATTTTGCTCATTTGGAACATGGCTCCATGCCATGACAGGAAAGTCCACCCCATCATTTTTCTCATACCCCATACTGCTTTAAGAACTGACCCCAGGGGAAGGAAAGGGTACAAAAGGGATACTCAAACACCTACCAGTTTGGCTCACATTCTGTCCTGTAAACAGAGACCAGATATTTTTACCACTGGTTCAATCGTTCATCTATCGATTTGACAGTATGCAGCAGGCTGTTTCATTGTATTAGTTATCAACTATGCATTAAAGCACATTTTGGTGTAGTGGTTAGGACCGCGGACTCTAATCTGGGAGAACCGGGGTTGATTCCCCACTCCTCCACATGCAACTGCTGGTGTGACCTTGGGTCAATCATAAGTTCTTTCAGAGCTGTTCTTTCAAGGTCACTTCTCGAGAGAGCTCTCTCAGCCTCACCTACCTCACAGGGTGTCTGTTGTGGGGAGGGGGAGGGAAAGGGATTGTAAACTGCTCTGAGACTCCTTCAGGTAGTGAAGGGTGGGATATAAATCCAATCTCCTCCTCCTCCTAGCTGAGTTCTACTACCCTCCATCCTTGCTGCATAACTGCTCCAGTCAGCAGGTAAAAACAGTTCAAGCACTCACAACTCATTATTTGGTTACTGGATCTGAATCCAAATCATACTCCAGTCATCAATAAGTGCTGTGTTTCAATAAAACCCTACCCTTTGGTGTTTGCCTAAGTAGACCTTAGTGACACTAACGACCACCTTTGTGCACATGCAATTTTGGAAAACCTCATGCAAACCGGTTCGGCGCGCATTCACAGCTGCTCGACATGAACTGAGCAGGCTCTGAACAGAGGCTAAAATCACACACGCTAAATAATCCACTTTGAATCCACTTTCAATGCACTTTCCAATTGGATTTTGCTGTGTGAACAGACAAAATCCAATTCGAAAGTGCGTTGAAGTGATAGGCCCTCATCTGATCACCATCTTTGAACGTGGTTAAGTTCAGCAGTTGAATGTGTTTGCGGTGTGCACCACCCCTGAGTGTGCAAATGAACTTCTTATCAAGTGTGTACTACTGCTGAAGAAGCCTGTTGCCTGTTATCCATGTCCTTTCCTCCTGTGAGGCACTTCAAGGTTCCCTGCCTTCCTTCTCCAAAATGAATTGTTTTGTGGCACAGGAGAAGCCAGGGAAGGAAGAGAGGAAGGAGAAGGGCTGCAGAGAGGTAACCTGGAGCCTCAGACAAAAGATAGCCTCCTGCACAATTTTCCCAGTGTTGTCAGTATAACTTATCTGAAGAAGTGTGCTTGCACACAGAAGCTTATACCTTGAATTAAACTTTTTTTGGTCTTAAAGGTCCTGCTAGACTCAAACTTTGTTCAGTAGACAAGGTGTTCATGTACATGGAGTAGCCACATAATGAACAATTTCATGTCTAGTTTTTAATGACGATAATTCATGAATTACCATGGATACTGAATTCACTAGAAAGGCAAACACGCTGTCACAGGCTGGGGTGCAGGCAGAGAGAGAGAGAGAGTCCAAGTCCAGTCCAAGGACAGAGCCAAGAGGTAGCCGAAGTGGGAGCCGATAATGAGAGTCCAAAACACAATCTGGGAGCGGAGTTGTTCAAAGCCGAAGTCAAGGAGCCAAGAGTTCAGGACATGGGTAGAAACCAAAGCACAAGCAGGGTAGTTGCAAAGAATCATCAGATTGACTAGTTGCTGCCACAAGGAACGAGCGTCAAGTGGGGAACTAAATACCCCTCCGCTGCTGCTGCTAATTAACACTCGTCGTGAGCAGCCCAGCATCTGCTAAAATAAAAGGCTGAGTGAGCATCTGCCCTGAAGGCGTGCCTCCTGTCACTTAGACATCAAGTCCTGGCGGAGTCGGTTCCTCAAACGCTCAACCCGCGGAGGCGAGTCAGGGGGATGTTTGCTGCTGATTGTTCCTCATCAGCTGTTGCTGATGCGGGCGGCCTCAGCAAGCTCTCGGCCTCCAACACATTATCGGGGCCAGGTGTGGGTTCTGCTGAAGCTGGGAGCTCACCCTTGTCAGTACTCATGACACACGCTTCCTGATTTGACTCTAAACGACCACCTGGGGTCAAATGTAAAAAGAGGTGGATGGGTACAACCTTGTTTTTCCCACTTACCTTAGGCAATACGAACCAATATGATGGAAAAGCCGGGCAGCTTGCTTCCCTTGTCTGTCCCCCACACACCTGGGAAGGAGAGAGGCTCAACTGCTGAATGAGAGGAAGCCATGCCTAGGAAACCCTCTCTGAAATCATGGGCAGCTACCCCCATTCCCCCCTTAATTAGGAGATGAAGGGAAACATAGTCCTACTGGTCTGTGTGGCAGCTTCCCGGCAACTCCAGTCCAGACAGGAGGATGGGAAGCAGCAAGAGGCTGAGAAATGGGAGGTGAGTGAAATCCACAGAACTTAGTGCCTACTCGGCCTGTCAAATGCATGGTATGGAGACTCCTTCCCCAACCTTGTCCTAACAAATCTAAGGAAGGAAAGAGCCAGTGGAATTCAAAGTGTTTGCACAACAGTAGAAGGCGGAGCACCTGCCCCAGTCCATAAAGTAGCCACAGCATGCATGAATGCACTCACACCTCCCTAAAGTCGAGAGGAGAGAGGGGAACATTATTATAAGTCTGCAAGTAGGCCTATTGCCAGGCCTCCTGCTAGCAAGCCCTGTTGCCCGCCACCTCCCTGAGTGGTGGTGGGAGGGGGAAAATCACAGTAATGCTGCTAATGTCCCTATGTTTTACCCTTAAGTGACAAAGGGTAACTTTTTTAATCACTAGAAACTCTATGGTAAATAGGGTTTGCGGGGTTTACCCGCTTTCGGGTCCCCCAATCTGCCGGCCCCAAACTGGCCGGTGGGGGGAATCCTGCCCCCAACGAGCCTCTATAGTTACCATAGAGTTTTTCCTTAAACAATAGAGCACCTGCCCTGCAATGTGCCCTGTGCAATGATATCTCTTCTGGGTCATGTCATCACGGCATGTGCACAAAGCATGTGTGCTAAAAACTCCAGGGGACAAAGAGGGAGCCCCCCGCCGGCAGCCAATAAGACCTGGCATCTAGGCTTGCCAAGTCCCCCTGGGGGGGGGGGAACCCCCGCCCCCAGAGGCCCGTTCCCCGCCGGCGGCGGATCGGGCCCCAGGGGGAACCCCACCCCCAAAGCACGGGAAGTGCCCGGTGTCAGCACGTCACCCGGAAGTGACACAGCTACGCCGGGCGCACCGGGGGCGGGGCCACGGTCATCTGAGGGAAAACTCTATGTTTTCCCCCTTGGATGACTGCGGACCCGCCCCTGGCGCGCCCGACGCGGCCGCATCACTTCCGGGTGATGTGCTTGTGGCACGCACGTGCTTTGCGCATGCGCTCTCCCAGAGCGAGCCGGGACTCCCCCTGTAATGTATTGAAATGATTACATGAATCACCTCATAGGACTCCCATGTTAAGCTTCGAGCCAGACCAGGGCTCCTCTGAGCGAACTTCCTATTGGTCGCTTCGTAACAGCGACCAATCAGAACGATACCATTCCCTAGGAGGGAAAGACTCCCATTGGTCTTTATTCTAGCAATCTCATTGGTTGTTATTTGTAAATAGGCGTGGCTACATTAGCCCGGTTATGTTTAAAAGGAGCATAAGCTCCCACTGTTTTCTGTTCTGGTTTCTTACTGAGTTAGTGCTTGCTCGTTACTTCCAATAAAGCTGAATCACTTGCTGAATCACTGTACGAGTCCTTTGTTAGCGCGATCTAACAATTGGCGACGAGGATGGGATGTTAGAGCAGGTAGGCAGCCCTGCGGACATCCACACTTCGGACTCGGAAGAAAGCGGGCAGAGCACAGCAGCCGATCCGGCGGAGGCGCCACCAGCTCCGGTGCCCAAGTCTCCCCCGATGGCTGGAAGCCAGAAGTTCGAGTGCTTCGAACCCTCCTCAGAAGACTGGGACTCCTACCTGTCCAGGTTCGAGTTCCATCTGGAGACCCACGACATCACCGATGAGGCGAAGAAACGAGCATGCCTCCTGAGTTCCTGCGGGAAGGGGACCTTCGACATAGCCAGGTCGTTGGTGGCCCCAACTGATATAAAGACTGTCACCTACGCTGACATCACGGAGAAGCTTAAGGCTCACTATTCTCCACAACCGTCGGAGATCGCCTGCCGGCACGCTTTTTACAAGCGGAACCAGGCCGGAGGCGAGACCATCGCAGATTTCGTGGCGGCCCTTCGCAAAGCCGCACGGCCATGTAATTTCCACAACGTGGAGGAAGCCCTCAGAGACCGTCTCGTCTGCGGTCTCAAAGATGAAAGGCTGCAACAGAGGCTGTTCGCCCGCACCACCCTGACCTGGGCAGTGGCCTACGAAGAGGCCGTGGCCGCGGAAGCAGCGGAGAAGTCCACGAAGGAGGTCCGCCAGCGGGTGGCAGAGCCCAGTATACACGCTCAACGAGACAGCGAGGGCGAAGACGCGGATGATGACGTCAACGCGGTTCGAGGCAAGCGGACCCCAGCGAAGACTACCAACGTCAAGCCTTGCTCCGGTTGTGGCGGGAAGCACCAGCGCGGCTCCTGTTGGGCTCGTGATGTCGACTGCAGAGCGTGTGGGCGGCGTGGTCATCTGGCCAGAGTCTGCAGATCAGCGAAGAAGGATCCCTCAACTAACAACCGGTCAGCGCAGAGGGGCACTCCAGTCAGCACCCAAGGCAAGACCCGTTCCTCAGCATCGGAAGCAAGCTGCCAGTTGACGGCGACCTTGTCGAGCGCATCGGCCGTAAATCGCACCAGCAGCCAGGGCAAGATCACCGTGACTCCACTCCTCGACGGCCGACCCTGTACAATGGA
This sequence comes from Gekko japonicus, assembly GCF_001447785.1. Classification (NCBI taxonomy): domain Eukaryota; kingdom Metazoa; phylum Chordata; class Lepidosauria; order Squamata; family Gekkonidae; genus Gekko; species Gekko japonicus. The sequence continues at coordinate 244,275 of NW_015162023.1, read as the reverse complement.
GGTGGACTCAGGATCGTCCGTGACGGTGATTTCTGCCGCGTCCTGGCGCCAGTTGTTCCCGAACCGAAGCCGGCGGCGGCTCCAGCCTGCGGGAACCAGAGTGTCCGACTTCCAGGGCAACCGAATTCCCTTGGCCGGACGGGACTCTGTTACTGTTGAGTATAAGGGGAAATGTGTTAAACTGTCATTCCTGATTGCAGAGGGAGACCGGGTTAACCTGCTAGGGTTAGATTGGTTTGAGCCATTGGGCATCGGTATTTCTGGGATTAACAGGATGTCTGAAAATAAATGGGGCATGCTGTACGACCTGTTCCCTGATGTATTTGCCGAAGGGTTGGGAAGGTACAAGGGCCCCCCGGTTGCGTTTGACTTAGATCCGTCAGTCAAACCTATTAGGTTGAAGTATCGGAAAGTACCTGTGTCTCTCAAACATAAGGTGGAAAAAGAGATTGACAAACTAGTTGAGCAAGGGGTTTTAGAGCCAGTACCATACAGCAAATGGGAGACCCCGATCGTAACCCCTGTCAAATCAGATGGGTCCATACGACTATGCGCCGATTACAAATGTACGATTAACAAGGCGCTGCAGCAACATTCGTACCCGGTCCCGGTAATAAGCCACATTTTGGCTTCCCTGGGGGGTGGCAAGATTTTCGCCAAATTTGACCTGGCCCAGGCATACCAGCAGTTGCCTGTCACCCCGGAGGCTGCCGAGGCCCAAACAATTGTAACCCACCAAGGGGCTTTTAAAGTGAACAGGCTGCAATTCGGGGTCAACGTAGCACCTGGGATTTTTCAGGGCCTCATGGAACGTCTACTAAGGGGGGTACCTGGCACAGTGCCCTATTTTGACGACGTGCTGATTGCGGGCGGGTCTGAACAGGAACTACTGGACCGGGTTAAAGAGGTCCTCAGGCGTTTTCAAAATGCCGGCCTCAGAGTTAAGCGCTCAAAATGCACGCTCGGGGTGGAAAGTGTGGACTTCCTGGGGTTTCGCATTGACGCAGAGGGAGTCCACCCCACGGATGAGAAGGTATCTGCAATCCAAAACGCCCCCAGGCCGGTGAGTAAGAAGGAGCTCCAATCCTTTTTAGGACTCCTGAATTTTTATCATGCGTTTTTACCGCATAAGGCATCAGTGGCGGCCCCTTTGCACGCGCTTTTGCACAAGGAGGCAAAATGGAAGTGGGGGCAGGCCGAGGAAAAGGCTTTTGTGGGAGTCAAGGAGCTGCTGACATCTAATGCCGTACTCACGCATTATGATGAACACAAGCTCCTGGTGTTAGCTGCTGACGCTTCACCGTTTGGAGTAGGCGCAGTTTTAAGCCATCTGATGCCTGATGGGAGCGAAGCGCCTATCGCTTTTTATTCTAGATCACTATCTGCGGCAGAGCGGAACTATGCCCAGATAGACAAGGAGGGTCTGGCGTTGGTAGCGGCTGTCAAAAAGTTCCATGATTTTATTTTTGGCAGACGATTTTTGCTGGTCACTGACCACAAGCCGCTACTGGGGATTTTTGCGCCCGATAAGCAATTGCCAAACATCATGTCCCCACGCATGCTTAGATGGGCGATATTTTTGCAGGCTTATGATTTTGACTTAGAGCACCGGCCTGGGAAAGCGATTGGGCATGCGGATGCCCTCAGCCGGTGCCCGGTGCCGGACATTGGCGCAGACCCTGCCCCCGCCTGTGAGGTCTTGGCAATTGAGGAGCTTCCTCGACCCCCGGTATCATCCAGGGACATTGCAGCACACACGGCCAAGGATAGCGTGCTGTCCCGAGTATTAAACTGGGTTTGGAGGGGGTGGCCGGTTGGAAGCGTTGAACCGGAGTTCGGCCCTTACAAAAGCCGTCAAAATGAACTATCCATTTCTAAGGGCTGTGTATTATGGGGGAACAGGGTGGTGGTTCCTGACAAACTCAGGACGAGAGTGTTAGAGTCGCTGCACGAGGGTCACCCCGGTATGGTACACACCAAAGCGTTGGCCAGAGGGTATGTCTGGTGGCCGGGGCTGGACAAAGAGATCGAAGAATGGGTACGAGGGTGTCCCAAATGCCAGCAAGTCAGACCCGATCCCCCACAAGCTACACCCCAAGGCTGGGAGTCATCTGGTAAACCCTGGGCCAGATTGCATATAGATTTTGCTGGCCCTCTCCAAGGGCAAATGTTCCTAATTGTGGTGGACGCTATGTCCAAATGGCTGGAGGTCGTGCATATGAAATCGACCACATCACTTGCTGTGATCCATGCGCTCCGCCGACTTTTTGCCACCCACGGGTTGCCTGACGTCATCGTCAGTGACAACGGGCCTCAATTTGTGTCTGAGGAATTTAGGCTCTTCCTCACGAGTAATGGCATACGCCAAATGACTTCGGCCCCTTTCCATCCGGCATCTAATGGCCAAGCCGAACGGATGGTCAGGACGGCCAAAGAGGCCCTGGGTAAAATGGACGAAGGGGACTGGAGCCAGAGGCTGGGCTCCTTTCTTTTGCTGCAGCACACCACCCCCTGTAGTGCTACAGGCCGTAGTCCGGCCGAATTGTTAATGGGGCGGAGACTCACGACCCGTTTGAACCGTATGCACCCAGACCTATCAGAAGATCAGTCCGAGCGTACCACTGCGCAACCGAAGGTGCGCATGTTTGAAAAAGGGGACAAGGTTTTCGCACGAAATTATGCAAACGGGCACTTGTGGCTTCCTGGGGTTATATCCGACTCTGTGGGTACTCGAATGTATGTGGTGCAGTTAGCTGACGGTCGAATATGGCGGCGCCACATAGATCAGTTAAGGAGACGTTGGGCTAGGGACAGCGCTGACTCTCCGACGGCTGAATCCCCTGATGTCGAGTGGACACCCCCAGAGCAGGCGGTGAGTACCGAAAGGCCCGGTACTGTCCCCGAGTCAGGGCAGAACCCTGTGTGCGGGGCTGAAATCCCAGTCGAGTCTGTGCCTGATCCAGGCTGTAGTGAACCCCACTCTGACCCACAACCTTGTCTGCCCGTGGAGCCTGCACCGCTCCGCAGGTCCCAGCGTTCGCGGCAAATGCCGACTTATCTGAAGGACTATGAGTGTAAATACTGTTGGAATAACTGATGTACAAAGGTTGATTGTATGTATGTAAATAATAAAACAATTGGGATGATGGCTTAACTTAGGGGGGAGGAATTGTAATGTATTGAAATGATTACATGAATCACCTCATAGGACTCCCATGTTAAGCTTCGAGCCAGACCAGGGCTCCTCTGAGCGAACTTCCTATTGGTCGCTTCGTAACAGCGACCAATCAGAACGATACCATTCCCTAGGAGGGAAAGACTCCCATTGGTCTTTATTCTAGCAATCTCATTGGTTGTTATTTGTAAATAGGCGTGGCTACATTAGCCCGGTTATGTTTAAAAGGAGCATAAGCTCCCACTGTTTTCTGTTCTGGTTTCTTACTGAGTTAGTGCTTGTTCGTTACTTCTAAATAAAGCTGAATCACTTGCTGAATCACTCTACGAGTCCTTTGTTAGCGCGATCTAACACCCCCGCTGCGGCTTAAGGTACGACTTGGCAACCCTACTGGCATCCCTAATGGTAAAACCACAGAGTTCCCAGTGATTCCTAGGGCTACCCTTTGTCACTTCCAAGTTTTACCCAGAAGTGACATAGATACATCAGTGTTGTCACATATACCACCATGTCCCTGGTTGCCAGGCCAGTCATATACCCCAATGTCCATATCTTGTGACCATGGTGGGCCTGGCAAAACTGTTTCTTCAGCCCATTGTAAAAGTGGCCCTGATCACAGCATTTGAAAGAGAAAAAAAACCCTCTTCCTGTTCTCAGACAGAAGAGAGACATTCAAAATGAGCAAGAAATGAAAAACGGGGCAGTTACTTTCAAGGTATAAAGCTTTTTTAAAAAAATCAGAATTTGATTTATTTGAGACTATTAGGAATGGGAGAAGCTGTGCGCCTGCGAACTTTGCCAAGACTATACAAAGGTAGAGGAGAAAAAGCACCCAAGAATAGGACTGATGAAACTGCTAGTTTTGTAAGAGCAGACGAGGAAGGCTGTTTAAAAAAGAATAATTGTTTTAAAAGAATAATAACCTTATATATCTGCACTTCATCAAGCT